>NC_058497.1:21405579-21707829 GCF_020382885.2 Scatophagus argus | reverse complement strand
ACTTTTTTTCCTCACCTGTTCTCTCCTCTGCTTTATTCTGCAGTTATTCGGATCCCCATTAGATGCTACTAAAGGTGGCAGCTGCTTTTCCTGATGTCCACATATGCGGCATTAGATGGCCGAAAGGCGAAATCCATCCATTCAGGCCAACGAATGCTGGCTTCATCACATTAGTCGAAATGCGTCATTTGACACCATGCCACAGTCCAAACATGTCAGACAGAAGAGAAAGTCAAGGTACAGTAGCTGGGATGTGCCAAACCAGAGAGCATGTGTAGCACGTAGCTTTTCTGGAGGATTAACACGCACTGATGATGGAAGAAAGAACAGCAGTGTGCTCTTTACGTACACAGATCCATATGCAGAAAAAAAAAATCAGTATGGGTGTCATGGTGCACATCATACAACACAGGCTATCATCATCACTGGTCTAAAGAACGGTGGAGTTTGCTGCTTTGGGCAAGATAATCTTTTGTAGCAACATAACTTGCTTTGCGAAGGCAGAGCACAGAGGCAGATGACCGACTATTGAAATGCAGAGGTTACTTCCTTAAGAAAAACCCTGCACAACTGATGTGGACACCATATCTCACATCCAAAATGGTCATTCACCAGTGATGAGTGGTGTCCGTATTTAAAATAGTCAGCCTGAGAAGAGCAACGTTATGAGTGTGATGTCTTGAATCTAAAGAGTTCAAACAGGTGCAGTCCTTTTAAAAAAAATCATATTACTATGTGGATATGTAAGATACCTGCCACAGAATCATTTGTACTGTGGTATGCAGTACTGCTTAAGATTAAAAGACTTAGCGGTGGCGACAAAAACCTCATAATGCACAGAATCAGAGGAACTTTAGAAAAAAGAGCACTTAAAACAGCCAAAATTGACTATCACTCATTTTCAAATGAGCATTTTCCCACAAGAAAATGGTTCTCATAACTGATAATTTGAGAAAAAATATGGCCTCTCTGTCCACCCATCACACTCAATAGCAAAAATTACACACAAACATCAAAAAGAGTGGCAGCATCTCATCCTTCTGAAGTAACAATCCCTGAAGATGCCGAGTTGTGTATTGCAGCTAGCCAGATATGGCCTTTTATTTCACATTGTTTTGTATAAAATAACCAACAAATGGCTGGGTAAGGTGGGTAAATGTGAAGGCACCTTCACAGAACATGTCACTTTTTGCAGACATCCAGAGCAAGAACAAACAAACAAAAAAACGTTCTTTCCCTTCAGGTCTGGAACTGCACAAATTCATAGTAGAGAACAGCACAGGTGTTTGGACATACGAGTTTGCTTTTAATGGCGATTCAAATTTCTGTCCCTTTAACTCCATGCTGCCCAACGTGGAACAAACATGACAAAGCTTACTAACAAACCCTACTTTACACTTTGCCAAGAACAACAAGGGTCAACTCAAGCAACTTTCACAGCCAAGGTTAACCCCAAATGTAGTACATCTTGTTTTGTCTACTATGATTTTAAGATTTGTATACGCCTCGGTTTGGCTGATATTTATATATTTATTTATCATCACAAAAACATCTTAGGTAATTTCAAGAGCAGTCTTGAAAGTTTCAATTTGTCAGCTTCCTTCCATTAAATGCCACAATTATAAATTTGACTATTTTGTGCTCTCTCGTCTTAGGTACAAAGACCACTACATTTTCACAAGATTTTCTTCAAAATAAAACAGCAGGCTTGGGCGGTATAATTCTATATTCTTTGTAGAACACTGACGTCTAAGACAATATGCTGAATGAGTGGTTTGAGTAGTTTTGTTGCAGAATTGTTTTTTCCCCTAATTTTTCGGTCAACAGTACACATTCAAGCACCATGTCCAGTAAAAAGAAAAGCACAGATAAGTCACACTGAAATCTGCTGTATGTACTGTAGTGCATGTACAAAATCTCATCCAGCTCGTAAAGAAACACTCTTAGGAACGGCAGACGTGATTTGATTTTAAGTTCACCCCTTAATGAACAATGACTCTGCTCTTGTTTTGACGGGTAATGTTCCCCTTTGCCAAAACAAATTCAAAAATCTCCTGTCCAGTTTTCAACAACAATTGGCAGGTTTAGTGCAACATTTCGAATAGTTTGATAAGGGTGTTGTTGGCTTACCTTGCCTCCCACTTGGGAACTCTTCCTTCCAGTCGGGCCTTTAAGTCCCACCAGCAGCCAACAGTCAAATATTCTTGACCTCAATAGTTGTGAACAACCTTTCTTCACAGTGAGGTCTGCAGTTCAATAGGCCTGCTAAGTATGGTAGGTTGCAGACAGTCCACTCGATCATGTTTTATTAAAGCTATTTGTTAACCGTTTATTCAGCATTCGGTCATAATTTGCTTTAGAATGTTAACAAAACCATCAATAAAAACTTAAGATTTTGACTTCACATTAGATAATCACATGAATTGTCAAAAACACTACAACTACTAAGCAATTTTCTCACCAAGAAGGTGATCCATGAATTCGCTGATTAAAATGTGTTGGCTGCAGACCTGCCAACCATGGGAAGAATATTTTGGTTTCCCCAGTAGTGCAATGCTTAGTTCGGATGCTTTTGCACTGCTTCCCCTGCACATCACATGGTCATTTCTCCACTCACTGCCATATCAAGTTATTCAGCATAAATCAGCTGTGAATAAAATGACTGTAGTGTAAAACAGAGATGTAAAACACTTTCAATCATGAGTTTCTGTAAAGGATTTTCAATTTCATTTCATAATTAAATAGCTCAATCAGCTTTTGTAGGTACACATTTGTAACTTGAGGTTCAGCTGCTTCAATATTTCCTCTAGTACCTTGCAGCCTGATGTCAAAATCATACTTCTATATGTGCAAAATGTATGGTGTGGCATTTTTGAGAGCCAGAGGAATCGTGCATGTGCACACACATACACATGCCTGCATACTCTCGACAATTTTCTAGGTTATTATCATTCATCATCATTATTTCTGCATTGAATTCATCATTACAAAATTCAATATTAACAAACTGCAAAACACAGTATAACTTGATGTTATTTTGCAAATTTAAACGCCTTGTGAACAAGCAAGACAGCTTGAAAAGGCTAATGTTACTAACTTTAAATATTTTCCCAAGGCTGGCATGTCAGGATTAAAGTCTGTTAACCTTTGCAAAGGAGTTAAAAGAGCCGTCCTAACTTGAGATAACACCCATTTGAAGTGAGGAGGGGGGGGCGAGAAAGATAAAATAAATTTTCGCAGTCTCTCAAGATGACTTAAGGCATTTGTCAATCATGATCATCCATGCTTAGTGTCTGGGTGAGGGCAGGGGGATGAATCCAGCGATATGATTGGTCAAACTCTTCTTTTGCTTTTCAGCAGGCAAGGCACTGCTACCTCTTGGTGTTAGAGTTAAGTACTGCACATGCACAACTGAACTCAACGGCATCACCGGTTATTGCATAGTTTTGAGTGGCACATCGCATCAGCAGACTTTGATACCAAAATGTGCAATTGCTACGCACATTATATAAAGGCTAGCAGACCTGATGGTGGATGGTTGGGAAAACGTTTTGTGATCAGATGTGAAGATTCAAAATTTTTGAAACAATTTTCCCCAACTGAGATATTCTTGGTAAGAGAGCTTTGTTACTATAAACAGAGAAATTATCACAGGAATTCTTCCCTCTACACATACCACAGTAGTTTTTGTAAATCCCACACTTTATTTGAATACGATAAACTGCACAGTACAGGGTTACTGAGTGAAGATGCAAATATTTTTCAAAGGAAAAGGAGAAATGGATGAATTTCATGCCCATCAACAGAGGAGCTTATCTGAATTGTGGTGAAGTGGATAAAAATCACTAAATTAGATTTGCCCTCAATTATGCAAAGGAAGACATAAGTGACATGCTGACACCCCTCTTAGAAGATACATAATCTGATATTCATTTATGACAGAAACATGATAATTTCTCTTTTAATAAAACAGTTCAATTTAGTGCTCCAACATACTTTAATTTACCAAATCTGATGCACACATCTTAACTGACAAGCTTTGCTAAAAGCACAAGTCTTGGACAGCAAGCTGAGAAACGTAACCATTACAAGCTGTTTGACCGCGCTGAGAGACTTTCTCAACAAGTTTTAGTTCGAGCTTCGGAGGACAACAATTTTAAGCTTTTATTATGGGTTTGAATATATCTGCTACTGGTGGAATCTATGTAATTCATAATTTATCATAAAATATCACTAAAAATAACTATGTTGATATTTCAACCTCAACAGCAATGACGGGCATTTAATATGACAGAAATGATGAACCCATCTTAATTTGTATTCTTGGACTGGACGGGGTGTTGACCCTGACAACTCATTCATACCATGGCTAAAATTGAGAATTATCATTCATTTTTTAATCTTTCTTTCAGCGGAAATTATGAGTATCTTTGTTTGAAATGTCGTTTTAAAAATTTACGATAACATACAGGAGCAGCAACATCAGTAACAGGACCATGGCTCTTTATGGTTTCACACAGGCCGAGCACAAATTTGCAATATAAAAGTGATTTCACTATTGGCTGGAGCTAGGTTTCAGGTGTCCCTGTACATAATTTTAACACCCTAATAGATTTTTCGGCCAATTAGGCCCGTGGTACAAGTCCTGATAAAAGCTCAAATTCAATTTATTTATTCAGCGCATGACACTTTCCAATTAAAGCAGGTCTAGACCAAACTCTTTCTAAAGCTAAGTAGTTCTCACAAAGGCGCCATGAGCACATCTTGACTTGCACAGTATTTCCTACTGAATGGGAGAGTCAGTATTTCTAACACTGCACCGCACAGAGCAATCAAAATATTTCAGGTTTGATTTAGAAGAATTAGTCATTTATCTGGCTAAGGTTCTTTAAATTAAAGATGCAGTGTCTTGATTTTTGTTGAAAAAATAAAAATAAAAAAAATGAGAGTGTTTCAGATAAGCTCCACTACCCATATGCAACAAGAGTTTATTTTCCTTACATCCTCCAGAAGAACGATTGTGAAGCAGGCGTCCAACACAAAGGACATTGAACAAATACAATAACAGAAAGCGTAATATTAAAAAGTTTTTTAAAGACTGTATTATCATTACCTGACTGTGAGCAGTGATGGTTCCATCTCCTGGTACACTTTCCAGTGCTCCATTTACAACAGGCAGCACATTGAGGTCCTTGGCTTTAATCCACTCTGCGCGCAATGAAAAATGCAATGACAACATAAGGGAAATGGTTTCTAATAGCTTGCAGTAGGTGAAATGTGACCAAGATAAAGGGATAAGTGTTTACCTGGATTTAGTGTCTCTACGTCTAGCATACCCCCTTCCCGATAGCTCTCCAACTCTTCAACTTTGGCTTTGCTCCAGGGGATGTAGGTGACTCCCCGCTCCACATCCCAGAACTTTTTGTGTGCTGGTTTTATACCTTTGTTCAAAGCCCAAGCAATCTAGGAAAGAATAATATTAGCTATGATCATCACATTAACAATCACCACTATAAAAATGAAAATAAAATTAGTCTCTAAAGGAGTTTATGTACCTTAACAGGTTTTTGATTGACTCTGTATGACCCTTTACTGAGTTTGTTCAAGGCAGTATTAGCATCTTGTCGGTGAACCATAACAATATAAGCACAACCTCTTGGAGGAATCATCTGGGAGCAGAAAATGCAAAAGTTAATAGTGACATAAATGATAACATTATCTCAAAGATCATAGGTTTACAAGCATTTTTGATGTGAATTGTCCAGACTTACATTTATGGATTCAATCTGCCCAAACTCTTCCAAAAGAGACATCACGTCGGACTGCTGAGTTTTCTTGTCTAGCTGTCCGACCCAAAGTGTGGTGCTGCAAACTAAAAGCAAACTGATATTAGCAGCTGCTTGGGGAATAGATCTAGGATCTAAGTTGTGTTTAACTTTACTGTCTCTTTAAATGTGAATGTGATTTCCATTTCCTAAAGTTGACCAGGAGTCCTGAACATTGTCTTTTGTTGTTCTTTTAGTGTCAATGTTATCTCCATCTGACATGTATTAAGTTTTGATATTCAGATGAATCTTACATAGCTGATAGTATCTTTGTATGAGCAGGAAGCTGAATACAGGAGTACAAAAACTTTCATCTGCTGTGCTTGTTACTCATAATTTTGTAAGTTGGGATTTAAGTACAAAGCACTTGTGTGCTGGTTTAACCATTAACTATTACTTATTTGTTAAATTATTGGCAGTGAAACCAAGTGGTACCAACTCCAGCCAACAGGGTTAGACAACAGAGATACTATGGTTGTGACTTGCATGTAGTTGCATGAGTGTTTCAGCAGTTCTGTGTGCTATAAGCATCATAAAAGACATTAAGATATTTGTTTCTGTAGTAGCACATACCACTGAGAGTCTGGCTCTTTATACTGGGAAGGCCTTTCTGTCTGCGCTCTCTGTCCTTTTCTCGTTCACTCCTGTCTCGAGAACGAGAGCGAGATCTCCAGCGTCGCTCCTTGGATCTAGAACGAGAGCAATGATGCCTAGACCTTCTTGAGCGGGATGAAGATCTTGATCTTCTTCTCCAAGGAGATCTTAAACAGAAAAGAATGAATGAGCAGAACATGGCAATTACATCCAGTGCATTTTACTTTCAGTGAGAGGAAAAGTGTTTCGTAATAGTGTTAAATAGGTATATGTCGATATATGGATGTAACAATATATTGTATGGATGTTCCTTCGGATTGTCAATATCCATCCATACTTTCCACCCTAGATGTGAGAGAAAATGTGTGATGAGCCTCTTACCTGGAACCAGATCTGGATCTATAGCCTCTGTGTCTGTCCTCCTGCCGCATAGCTGAATCTTCTCTCGAATTACCCTATGTGACAATCATGACAAATTACGCGTTTATTTTTTGCAAATTAATGAACAGCTGGTTCCAAGTTTTCATTTATAGAGTTCACACCCTTGGTCTTAAATTCAAATGTGTTCAAATGCACTACTGAGAAAAACTTTGGGGAAAAAGTTGATAATAAGGTTAAACTAAACTGGTCTGAAGATTTACCCGAGATTGTGAATATGTCTCATTTGTGGAGTGGTATCCATCTGGCATCATATGATGTTCTCCATGACTCAATCCTCCACCATGCTGAAACATGACAAAGAGAGGGTCACACAAGATAGTTAAAAACAGAGATCACAGTACATTTCAAGTGAAGCTTGCATCTATACATGATTAAAACATAGTCTGAAATCTGAAACATTCATCATTTTAAATATTTTTAGCACAGAGTGTGAAAAGGATAACTTAGTTTGTTTCAAAGAATTTGTGGGCATTATGCCGGTATTGTACTTGAGAATATTTGATACCTCTATAACACCAGTCTGTCCCATTGGATGTGGATGAGCATTCTCAATGTTGGGCATCTGAACAGGAAACTGGTTAAATACATTTTCAGGTATGCCTCTGTCATGACAAAATATACTTATGGTGAGTCAAGGTATTACAAAGCTTCAAACCCAAAAATGACACCAAAATGATTACAACAGTAAGTCACAGCAAATATTTTGACAAGTGCAGATGTGGTTAAAATTAACATAACATTTTACATACTTAGTTTCAGTTGTGCTTTTTAATGCTATAACAAGTCAATATCTGCAGTAAACTGGTCTATTACTACTAACTGATGTGATTCCATCCATGCTGCTTTGCGGACATTACGTATATGCAAAATAGAAGACAACCGGAATGGAAAAAAAACACCACCAACAGAGTCCAACTCTGTGGGAAACAAGGTACTTTCTTTTGGCTGTCAAAGGTGAAATACCTGTAACGGTGTGATATATGCAACATATTTTGAGGTCTCAATCAAAAAAAAAAAATGCTGTGGTGTCCCTGCACTTTCATAAAAAAAAGCACATGCATGTTATTAGCAAAGGTACATTTCATTAAACTCACTGTGTCTGGAGACTGCCTTCTCTAGCCGTCATATCCTCAGGTTCATCATCATAGTCAAATCGGTCAAGAAGTTTCTGAGGAAATGTGTATATATTTTACAGTTAGGTAAATGATCATTTTTATATCATTGTGAAAGGTAATACTGTGACACTGAGCTGTGTCAGTACCTCAGCTAAAGAATTTTTCTTTTCTGTGTGTGCATTGTATAGGTTGAGCTGGGTCGCAGGCATCTGAGGGGGGGTTGGTATGCTGTTTGCGATGGTGGCTGCCAGAGTCTTATCTGCCTGCTGGAAGCTCTGGAGCATCCTCTGCAGCTAGAAGAAGAAGAAGAGGGATTTTCAGAATTTAAACAATCTTCCAGTTGTCATAAGCCAGAACTGCTCGAGCACCGATTAAATGCTTACCTCCTGACCATGGGGGGACTGAAACAGCTGTGCCACGGCAGCTAAAGCGTCAGGATTTGGTAGCTGGGGCACAGCAGGCACAACTGAGGCACTAGTGACAGGAGGCTGCATCTCTGGCTGCAGGTCAGTGTGAGCTGTTCAGATACAAGAAAAAGAATGTCTTTGCATGATATCTATGCATGCAGTTCAAACAGTTCACAAAATATAACTTGCAACACTAAAGTGCATGGTTACAAACATTTTTTAAAAATTCCCAAAGAAAATATTACATATGAATTTCTCTACCTTCCAGTGCAGGGGCAGGTACCATGACTCCATTTGCCATATCCATCAGAGGCTGAATGATGTCCATGTCGAACACACCATTCTTCTGCCACAGGTTCAGCACACGGACAATTTTACTCTAATAAAGGGGGGAAAAAAAGCAATCCCACCCTTGAAACATTTCTTATTAACATTGCCTGTAAATTATATCAAAAAACAAACAAACAAAAAAAAACAACAAAAAACCTTATCATCTTCTGGACAGTGGTACAGGTTTTGAAAGGTATCTGTGAAGTTCTTCAAAAATCTGGGCCCAAATACATCCTTGTCAACACCAAACTGATGCCGTGACTGTCGAACAATGGAATCAACCACGTACAAACCAGGGACCTTTAATTCTGGCTTGCACTGAAAAAAAGAAAAGACAATTCATTGCCATTGTGTTATGAGAAACAGCATTTGTAAAGTGCTTATTTAACTTAAAGGTTTAATATAATGTACAGAAGGAGGCTCTACAGTACATACCTTTTTAATAAACTTTTCAACTATCTGGACAACATGTTTGTAAAGCTAGTAAAAGACAAAAAAAAAATATCATTAGTAACAGCAAACTAGATAACGTTTTAATCATGCAAGACTTGAGGAAAACAATGGAAAACTGCAAATGCTCCTTTACTACATGACTTCAATGATCAATCCTGCAATATTTAGATCTGATGGTAGGTTTTTATCTCACATTTAATTTTCCAAGTACTACAACATGTCTCAGGACCTGTTAAGACCACACAAACATCACACTGAACCATGTTCAGGTTTTTGATGCTTTTAGAAAGATGTCAACAAAAGGGATCAGGTTTCCAATACAGCAGGCTTATTCAGGCCTATCTGGTCTGACTTTTTGCATCTTTGCATCTTTTTCTGGAAAAAGACTCAAATTACAAACAGAAAGAAAATTCTAAAATGCCTGTGAATGCGAAAACTACTATCACAGCATTCTCAAAGTGTTCTTTCTCCGCTGATATGCTCAGCACATCCCAACATGTCTTTTCACCCAAATATTGATAAATAAACCAATTACCCAAAAATTCTCTGATGTCCACCTGTAATTTATCAGGCAGCAGGACTGCTTTCTCATTGCTCACTAACTGACTGCACAATATGAAGCAAATGAGATAAATCCTTTGGTAGCCATATCTTTGCTACTTAAAGCCGCAGAAATATGGGCAACACCAAGTACAAACTTTCTGGTGTATAATTGTGGAGAAATTTTAATTCACGGATATAGTAACCCTTCAGGTAATGCTCATCAATCTATGGCAATATAGTTGACAATATATAAGACAAATGACATTGATTATTCTGTTATTTACAGCATGGGTCAAAATATGACATTATAAAGGTAGAATGGCATTAGCCCTTCTGCAACATGACAATAAAACTGATACAGTATTCACTTTACCTTGATTGCTTTGATGGCTGATTTTGTTACAGACATCATCTTAGCACGGGATATTGGAGGCTTCAAGTCAATCATGGAGAACAACTGTTTTGTTTGTAAAAGAATTACATGAGATCACTCAAAAAAGGAAAACACGTACTGCTCTATGTTCAAAATGTACAACACAGACATACAGCCATTTCCCACTATTAAATAATGTAAAGGTAACTACCATCTCTGAATATGAATAAGGAAGTAAGTAGCTTACATAAATATTTTCCATGTCATAAAATATTGTGGCCTTTGCACAGACCTATATCTACACAGACATGGGTAAACAGATTGCTCCCATACTAATAAGACATTTTTTGCTGGAATTTCAGCATGTCTTCTTTGCAAACAGCACAACTTTGGGTTAGATTTCTGTTACTGACTTTGCCAGCGAAAAGTTACCAATTTACACTCTGAGCATACTCTGTCATTTGTGACTGAGAGGAGTGGATTTATGTCTATGGAGGTAACTCTTAGACAATGTACCACACCGACTCAAACGTATGACAACTTATGTCACTTCGGAGGCTCCACCCAATAATTCCGCCAATAAAATAAAACCATTACAAACACATTCAATAACAACATCAAAATAACACATTTTACCCAAGGTTATGCTAAATTAAGTACGGTTTGGTGTGCGTTGCTTGTAACAACCATTAGTGGCAGAGCTAACCTGTCCGGGTCACTCAAAGATAACGTTAACGTTTAACATGAGCATGCGTTAACTGATTTTAAGGGAATAAGGTGTAAAGTTACTGAGTTACTGCTATTATATTTACGTTTCTAATCACAGTTCGTCGTGGTCTCACTGGAGTATCGTTAGCTCTATTAACAGATGGCTACTGATGGCCACTGAAACCAAAGGCCTTTCCAAGATTAACGTACAAGCGATGAACTCGACTTAAGCTAATGGCTAACAATCCTATCAAGCCATGTCTACGTTTTAACCGACCATGTTCGACTGAAGCGTTTAATGATAACTGATACCCCACAAAATAAACAAAATCACCTTCTGAAGTTGTATATAAGTGCAATTGGTTATCAAACAAATTAGCTAGCATCAACTCAAACCAAGTAACTTAAGTTGGCGTTAGCCTTCGCGTTTGCCTCTTTGGACTGCTGTAAAAGAAAACTTTACCTCCAGGTTGAACGCGTTCACTGCATCCATAATGCTTTGTTATATTGAAACAGAGCTGGCGAACGTGTGTAGGTGCTCTACCCAGTCGTAACCATGTGTAGTTATACGGTTATACACACAACCAGCGACGTTGAAAGGCTCTAATTTAATCCTGATGTCACATTGCTAGCCAAAGCGCTGCTATGCTAGGAATTGCTACTAGTTACGCGGTTCCACCCCGTGTGCGGTATTTTTTTCCTAGGATGACGACGGCATGACCCGCCCTCCTCTGCCTCGGATTGCCTTTCCCTGATAGTGTCAACCTAACCAAACTCGAATCAAACTCTCCCCTCCAACCAGGCGCTCTGATCTAATCAGCTCAATAAACAAAGGCAATGAATATTAGCCAATCAGAGGCAAAGTAGGTCGGGTGATGACTTCGCCATCCTGGGAAAAAATACAGCCCGTGCATCACTCGCGTCTTCTTCTCTTGGTAAAATTTGCGGCAGACTAAAGACAGAAAGTGATCATTGCTGCCACCCACAGTATGTCACTGCATTGTATATACTTTCATCCCCTCTTCTACTCTCTATGTTTGGTGCTCTACAGCACACAGCATGCTGGGTCAAGTTTTCTACCCAAAAAAGGGTCAAAATTACTATGTAGCAGAGTTAAAGCTACCAACAAGAGGGCTGTAAAATACGATCCAAATCTGGGTCACCACTACCAGTATAACTTGAGTTAAAATTAAGTATAAATGGCCCAGATTAAATGATGCAACAATGAAACAAGCACATATTGTCCCCAAACGTCTTTATTGCCACAAGAAAAAACATCAAGTTAAGCACACATTTCTATATTTCATCACTAATTGAATACCTAAGAACAGAAAATGTAAAGAAAAAACAAAAAACCTTCGTGGGCAAACAATTACACATTTCACACTTAGAGAAAAAGTTTTTAGTAATGTGCATTGACTAATTAGTCACCAGTGAAAATTTCTTTTACCCTTGAACCACAGTGCCAGGGGGTTACCTGGTTTAAAAAATTTTTAGGCCTACTTAGCTCATATTATAGAAACTTAAACCACTGAACCAGGCCTTAGGCCATTCTTAAATATTTGAAGAAGAAGAAGAAGAAGAAGAAGAAGAAGAAGAAGAAGAAGAAGAAGAAGAAGAAGAAGAAGGATCGCTTTATTTGCAGCATATATATTTTTACATACACACACTGACTTTGTCTTCTGCATTTAACCCATCCTTATTTGAAACCTATAATTGAAACCGTTGAGCCTGGTTGGGTAACCAAGCCTGCAAAATTTCATCCTTACATCACAGTGAACTAAGCTTTCATTAACTTTACTGCATTTGATTAATTTTCTGCAGCATCAGAGAAAACAGTCTGAATAAATTCCCAAACCTGGGCGCATGGTTTCATCCCATGTATTATCAGGAATGCTTGGGAACACAAGTAAATATGGAAACTCTGTTGTCGCTGTGCTCAGGTAATCTGGTGTGTTATCAGCAGAGGAACAGATATTCTGTTTGTACAGAAAGCAAGTAAATTTAATCAATCTGACGCAGGATCTTGTTATGACAGAATTTGAAAACTGAAGTTTCATAAGGGTGCACTACTGTTTACTAGTTTGGCTGCATGATCCAATAAACACATTACTGTACGTGCCAAACTGACCATAACAGTAAGTACTACTTTGGACTCCTGTGTGCGGTTGTCACATCTGCTTTGCGTATGGATTCATCATTGTGTGGTTTGTAACTTTACTTACATAGCCTGTGCCAGCTGGTTTTGAAGGATGAATGAAGAATGTGGTGCTGGGCTGTAATGAAATAACTGGTTTTATGCTCTGAGTCATATTTGTGAAATTATGAACTTTTTATGCTGATGCTATTATTATTAATTTATTTATTTTTACTGAATTTGTTGATTTTTATTAATTTTCTCTATGAGACAACAGGGTCTCTTCTTCCATTAGACAGTCAGGCTTCTTATCAGCAAAACGCTTATGAAGCGCATGTCCAGATAATTCAGGTCACGTTATTTTCGTGTCTTTTTGGAGTTTTTCCACATATGAATTTGGGTTCTCGCTTGCAGCCATCCTACAGACAGGTTGGTGGGCCATTATTGAGCAAAAACAGGAGCCAGGAGAGGGTTTCTCCTTCACTGTGTTCAGAGCTCTTTGTCTGTGGAAAACTACAAGAAAACAACAAGAAAAAAGTCAAAGTTACAGCCTGCTTAACAGTTTTATGCTTGTTTATTGATGTGGTTGTTGTCTGTTCATGTAAACAAACAAATTTTATGTAAAGAATGCTGTGAGAAAAAAAAACAAAAACTAAACAATCATGTCACATCTATAAATTAAATGGGACAAACAAGCGTTTCCAGCTTAGTCTTGATCAACAATTCTATTCTTACTGAATATATTGGCTGAGGTGACTTGATATCTCCAGTTGCTCTGGATGGTATTATGGTGGAAGAAGTCAAACAAAAGCTACTTCATGTGTGAGATTTTATTATCCCACAGACAACAAGAAGACATGTTTTGTGGCTGAATTATTGTCCACGTGTCCTGCGTAGGAATGCATGCAGCAACTGGTGAGCCTATCGACGACCCCTGGTGTTGAGTTCTGGAACTGCAGGAGCATTTCCTGACATAAACAAAGGCAGGAAGCAGGAAGTAGGAAGACACCGTAGATATAGAACATGTAACAAACTCAGCGAAAGCACATAAAATCAGAAAGTAAAGCAGAAAATAGTGGCGCTGCTCCAGCGGGAGGAGCTGTGAGTATCTCTTTTGTTCTCTCGCCTTCAGCCAATTGTGGCTGCCTGACGTAAAGGCTCTTTGCATAAAATACCCATCAGCCCCCTGTGCTCCTCTGCAGAGACGATTGAACCCAAATTGGGTCATGCCGGGTCGAACCGGGTCCTGTTGGGCCACATTAGGTATGGGGCTCACAGTACTTCATCCTTTATGGTGTATTATGCTTAAATAAAGCCTGTCAGAGAGGTAGTTTAGTCTCTTACAACACTGTTTGAGGTTCCACCATATGTCAAAGAGGTTGTAGCATAGATACCTTTATATACCGTACAGTTCCAAGGGATGATTGTGTTACTTCGGTAGCACATATACTAAAATTGGAACGATACAGAGAAGATTAGCATGGCCCCTGCGCAAGGATGACACGCAAATTCGTGAAGCGTTCCTCATTTTGCATAAAAATATGACTTTTCAAATGTTTGTTCTAATGTTGCTGATTTTATGACAATCAGCGCCTCCAGCGGCGGGTGGCGCTACTGCAGCACAGCGAAGCGGCGAGCAGCAGCAGAGCTGACATGACTGTCAGCACAGTTTCTATCCACTTAATAAAACATTAGGGTGAAAAGAGATGATGACATTCAGGCGTGTGAAGTGGATGATCTGCTGAAGGAGAGTCACTTCCAGGAAAAATACATTTATCTGCACTAACAAACGCAGTCATTCCGTCGACTTCACTCACAGGAGTTGCACAATTTATAGAGAGTCGAAGCCACTCTCCTGTGCAGGGGGGATGCAGAGGTAATAAGGTGTGTCCTGTCTCCTCACCTGTGGCTTCAACAGAAAGTCTTTACACTACCCTGAAATGCTACAGACACAGACAAATAGCTGCTGAGTCCCCCTCACACACACACACACACCAAACATCTTGATGATGTGTAGGAAATCTATCAATCATAATCTAGCAACTCGCTTTTTTCGGCCTGCTTTTAACGTGTTGAAAAAATAATAAATAGTAAGTTATGAGAATGTGCAATCAGTCAACAATTGCAAACGCATCAGGCCTCTTGGGACAAGCCTTCACTGCGCTTACCTGAGCGTTGTTTCTTGTACCCTGTGAGGGACTCTGTCATGCCCTCTTGTGGTCAATCCTACGCACTGCATGCATCTCTTGAAAAACAGTCGGGACAGGCAGGAGGAACAAACAGCAGGAGTCGAGCAGACAGACAGACAGACAGACAGACAGACATGGAGAGGGTCGGACGGATTTCTCTATAGGTTTACTGAAATACACATGATCAACTCTCTACATCTGTTAGAAACGGCGGCGATTTTGTTTATTTGTTCTTTTTAACATGGTTAAATAGCTGTATTTTTTTCTCTACCATCTTTTTGAATGAGACAGAAGTATTTCTCTCCCAAAACGAGCTGATGGCTGTCATGGAGAACTCAACCAGTGCCGTCCCTTACGAATGGGAATACTATTACGATTATGTTGACGTGATGGTAGATGAGAGCAAGCTGAAATACAATAAATGTAAGTGTTTAGTAATGAATTTAGGCCTACTCTTTGCACTTGGCCTCTTGTAATGAACATAAGTTTTCCCTCTTCTCTTTCAGACTCGATTGTCATCATATTCTGGATCACTCTGGCTGCTTTTGTGGGATTTCTCTTCCTCAGTTTGAATCTGATGTCTCTCAGTGGGAGCTTCCCGAGGTAAGTGTGATTCATGAGCGACCAAAGCCTCGCTGCCTTCAGAGGAGGCAGACAGCCGTGGGTTTACCAAACGAAACAATGAAATATGCATCATTTGTGACTGATTTCGTACTAGGACTTTTAACTTTTCTAAATCTAAACGAGCCAACTTTTTATGGACGTAAACAGAAACGTTCAACACTGACATGATGGACAAAAATATAAAAGCTAAATGACATGGAGGACAGCTGGCAAAAAGCTGCTGGGTTTACCTTCTAAAGCTGTCACTCCCCTCTTTTTGCTTTTGGCAAGAAAAATTATTTAGTTAAAATGGATTCAGGAACCTCCCCTCCTACCGTCACTTTGTGGCACAAAGAGCATTTAAATGTGTTACCACCTCAAAGGATCAGCTCTGTGCTTTAAGGTCGGGATCAGTCATTTGTGAACGTTGGAAAGTCTGTAGAGAGTTATAATCTATCATTAAGGGATTTTTTTTCTTGACATCTGATCTGCGCTGAATCCAGTTTCTTTAATTTGCTCCACAAAACTTTCTGTGCTTCTGAAATCCCAAATGTTCATACACATTACACACAGTTTAAGATTATGCCAAGCAGGAAACATGTGGAAAAAAACAAAACACAAAACATTCAAACATTTGCAACAGATTTGTAAATCAACATTTAATAACAAGGAATTTACAAAACATCACAAATCTTTTGTTTGTTGTTTACAAGAACAAAACAAAGCAAAACTACAAACTCTGTTGTAATGACGTCAGAGGACACAGTGGTGTTCAGATGCTCAGATGTCCTTTCTGTCTCTTCATGCTGACGATGTCATTACAGACGGCTCTGATGGCTGTCTGAGTCACTGATGATCTGGATGCTTTCTGTCTCTTAGACTTGGCTCTGGTCACCAGACTCACATGAGACAGGAAGAGCTCTGCTGATGTGGCGCCACTCCACAACTCAGTGATGTACAGCGACAGCAGAAACAGTCCTGCTTCTGGAAAGAAGAAAACATGACGTTTAATTTACTGACACGACATCTTCCTGAAGGACGCACTCAGAGAATTACTGTCTGGCTTTCCACATACTTGCAGAGGAAAAATAAACATGGATCTACTCGTGTTTCTGTTGTGTGCTTTTAATATTTTAGTTAACACTGTTTGTACAACAAATAAGTTTAATGATCCAGGGCTATTAAAAACATCTAAAAGAAAAAAAATTCAAGAATAATAACTTTTGAGGTTGAAGTTTTTGAAGACCTAAAATCATGTTACATCTTGAAATCACACATCAACTGATGGCATCCCCATCAAGTTTAATTTTCATTAAAAAGTTTGAGCACCCCGATCTAAAAGGATTCTATAACTCTATAACTATAACAGATCTTTGGAAAGCACAGTGAAAAAGTTTTTCAGTGAGGTACTGCGCTGTTGCCATGTCGTCACAGTAACAGGGTCTTACCACGTCTAGACTGATCGTGTGTGGCTTCTGGCTGGCAGGCAGAGACGACTGCCTGATGCAGCTCTGGAAGGTGGCCTCGGGCCTCTAGTAAGCGCATCATGATGTTGGCAAACAACTGGAAGGTTTCCATTCTTGACAAAACGCTGGAGTGACAGTGATTTTCAAAGGCCTGATGGTGGAGCCGGAGGAGGTCCGCTTTAAAGCCAGGATCGAGTACCACGACATCCATAATTTCCCTGTGTTTGATGACAGCCTTTTTGACCCAGCGCAAAAATTCCTTTGTTCTGTTCTCATCGTACGAGTCCTCCACCAAGCACCTCAGGGACCACTTGGCGAGCAGGTGCGCAGTATCACCGGCCAACCGACTGGGATCCGCTTTGCCTCTTTCCTGGTCCAGCTGGGGTTCAGAGAGGGGAAACACAGGCTCCCAGTGAACAAAGATGCTGCCGAGGTGAGATTTACACTCTGTCAGGAGACTCTCTTCTTGTTTCTCAGTCTCGGCATCCTCTGCCAGGTTCTCCTTTCGAGTGCGGGCCTTGGAAAAGGAGCCTTTACCTCGGGTCTTATCCTTCCCCATCCCTGAGGAGGAAGATGAGCAAAACAGAGTTTATTCCATCAAAGATACAATGGATGATTTAGATACTATGAAGCAGAGCAAAGATATAAATTTTCCAAAGACTGTAATGGAATAACTTGTAACAACGTGATTTTTTTCTGAGCCTCATTTCTATTCATTTCCTTGGACAGAAGAGCGCAGGGTCAGCGAGAGAGCAGCCACCGTGGAACTATTGGAGTTATCGATCGGTGCCGGTGCTGTTAGTGTTACAGTCTGCCAGGGTACAAACTTTGTATCATAAGACTGGCTTTATTCTTGGCACTGAATATCGAATATTAATCATTCATGGATGCCTCATGGAATTTAAAAAACTGGAGCTAACAGTGAACCAAAACTTGTTGTATGACTACAAGTCAGTCGCATTAAAGAAAACATATACTGGAAAATTTGTTTTCCAATATGCAGGATCAACAATTTACAGTTAGCAGTCATGTAATTACTAACGATCACTGCAGCGGCGGTCTTTATCTCCTTTACAGCATTTTTTTTTGTCCACACCTTCGACAGAAACGTGACTACGACAACATCTGCACAAGCTCCTCGGGATGACAGAATTCTTCTGGTCCGACACACTTAACGGCACTCACCAAACAGTTCCTTCACTTTGTGCTTTTCGGCCAAGGCTTGTATTTGGGTAAGGAGTGCTGTGCTGCGGGACACAGAGGCCCAGCAGAGAAGCAGAGAGAGAACTTCGGTACAAGAGAGAGGCTGTGGGTGGATGGTTAACCGGTCTGCCTGTCGGTTTACTCGGAGGGCCGTCCCACGATGCTTCAGTATGGAGCAAAGAGTGTGCACAAACAGACTGAGCTGAGTGGCCTTCACACACAGCCTGAAAGGAAAAAAAAAATCACTGACATCTGTGACCAAGTTAACTTGTATTTGTTGGCAGCACACACACCGTATGATTAAAAAGGTTTGGGCCAAGAGTCTGAAGAGTGACTTGAAAGTGCAGTTTTACCTGAGGTGTCTGCTGATAGTCAATGTCACACACAGGAATTCACTGATGAGTGGAAGTGGGAGACATTTCACTGAGCTCTGTGGTTCCTTCTCTGTAGAGGAGGAGGCTCCATCAACCTGTGTCTCCTTCTGTCCCAGGTTAGTAAACCAAAGCACATGGAGCAGATCGATGATGGCAGAGAGCAGCTGCTGGTCTAGATTCCTGAGGAGAAGAATAAGTACAGACGTATGTAGAAAATATGAAATGGATTAAAGAGATTTTTGGAGCAATATGAATGATCTCAACACAACAAGCCGACTTACCTTTTTTCCACTACCTGTATTATCCAGGTTAGGAGGCCACAGCTCTTGGTAAGGTTATAAGCTGCTTTGGTCACACGAGCAGCCTGGCACAACACCCTGATGATCTGAGTCTACAGACAAATACATGTGACATAAATGAGACATTACTATATTTATCTATTTTTCTTAGGAAATGCGTTTCAGTCTCCACATAAATCTGTTAGTTTTCATGCTTATTCTCAGGCTGTTTTTCCATTTTTGTGGTTTGATTTGTGCCTTCACACAGACTTATCCGTCGTGACTTCACTGCTAATGTGTTCAGTGTGTACCTGAGAGTGTCCATCACACAGGGGACTGCTGCTGAAGCCTAGAAGGGTCTGAAAGATGCTTTGACGGTCACACAATTCATAGCAGGGTCCATCACTTATCCCTTCCTCCAGCACACTCAAGATCCACTCACGTTCCAGTTTATGCTGCAGAGAAAATAAACAAGTCCGTCATACTGCCATGGTTAGCGCCCTTCCAAAGAAACAGATAACATCAGTCTTAAAAAAAAAAAAAAAAAAGAGGCCTAAGCTGGGAAAGACAAACAGATGAAGGTCAAATGATGTTGACATAAGCAGTGTTTGTTTGGACTGTCATTTATTTCTATGTGTGGTGCAATTCCCCAATCGTGATTAATCGCTTGCAGTACAAGAAAACGGAAACTGCAGTTTATACAAGACTTTACCTCCAAGTCAAAACCGTAGAATAGCCTGAAGAACTCAGGGACTCTTCTGAAGTCCAAACTCTGATGGGACAGCAGAAACCTGTTTAGCACCACATACATGTGGTCCTCTAGGAAAACCGGGAAAAACAAGGGAAAAGGTCAACGATCCTGAGGGCAAAGTTGGTCGTGCAGCAGGCATTAGTAAAAAAGATATTGAATCAAATCATTCCAGGCAGGGATTAACTAACTTTGCTGGGTTACACACCAGGTTTGAGCATCTGCTGAGCCACTTTGGAGATGTAAGTGGTCAGGACAAATGGAAGTCTGTGATTCGCCTGTCGGATTCCATTCTTCACTGTATCCATCAAGTACAGCAGCTATTTGGTAAAAAGAAGCCCATCAGTGTTTCTGGAGGTGATCTCTGCTCATATAACATTTAAATACTCAAACTCCACCTCCCTGACACTTTACCTGTCTCTTCTCTCTGATTCGAGCGCCCTCCAGGTGCTGGTAGAAGCAGCTCAGCACGTGATATGCTGCCGCTCTCACTTTTGGGTCGTAGCTGCTCAGAGCCATGACACTTACTCCAAACGCATGGCTGGATACAAACTTCAGGCAGTCAATCACACACTCTGTGAGACAGAAAAAGTGGAAGATTTAAAGGAATAAAGGAGTGATGACTATAACTGATTAAGGGCAATGACAACACTCTCACCTGGTCGCAACATGGTACTGAACAGAGGCAAAAGAAAACAGGGATCATACAAATTCCCAAGGTCCTTTACCACACTGTTGCTGTATAGCGCCTCCTTACCATCCTATAAAACAGAGAAAAACAGACATTAAAGGTTTATCCAAACAGCAAAAAACATAACTTCTCACTCATTCTTTTTCAGGTATTCATCTCTGAGATTTCTGCAGACACCAGCTCACAGTGGAGGCGAATGAAATTTCATTTGTGATGCTCAAAATAAATTCTCTGTGGAGGATCTTTGAGACACCTTTTTGTAAAAATGCTGTTCTGGAAAGCAGATATGAAACAAAATATCGACCTGCAGGATGATTCTGCGCTGCTGGGGAAATTGTGCAATAGTTTGGAGCATCCTGTCGGTTTTCAGCAGGGCCAGCAGGTCATCTGAGCTCGCTTGCTTCCACAGCGAAGCTCCCAGGCTTTTCCTGGTCTTGTGGTGCTCCACAGCTGCTGGGCCCCACAGGAAGGATCTGCAGTGGAACATACATATTTGGCGCTTGCAAATAACAAGTGGACTTCCTGCATATACAGCTTACAATTATGAATGTAACTTACTGAAATTTCAGCAGACTAACACTGTTTCTCTCATATTCCTGAAGAAGCAATAATAGTTTCTGATCTGCAAACCAAAAAAAAAATGTGAACTAAAGAAAGGCAAGAAAAACACAAACACAAAAATGTTTAGATTTCCTGTTTTACCTGAAGTACTCAGCGTTGCTCCGTAGGCTCCCAAAAGAACTACGAAGTGATTGACGTTACAAACTGTTGGGCATTTCTTCACCAAACAGAGAAGCAGGGACACCAGCGCTTCTGAAATGACAACAAAATAAATGTGTCTGTGTTCAGTAAGGACAAAGTTTCAGCTTTATAATCTAATGTTTTTCCCCACAGTCTACTCCATTCGTACCCTTAGCCTGACACCTGCTCGGCTCTTCATTAGAGTCCAACATAGCGGGCAGAAACAGTGAATGGCTGCTGGTCATCATGTGAAGGGTGGATAAAGGGATCAGATCCTTCTGGACTTCACTGCTACCGTACATAACGTCCAACAGGTTGCTCAGCGTGCTCAGGAAGTGGTGATCTCTGTAGCGATATCTGCAGTAGAGGAAAAAATTTTGCATCACTGATTAAAAACAATAATCTGATGTGACGCTCTTGAACAAACACCAAGCAGAGTGGACTTGGATGTATCTTACTTCAGTCCATTCTTGACAAAACTGTTCCACTCAGATGCAGCGACGTCTTCCACCGATGTCTGTGTAAAGAATTTCAATTATGAAATGCATGAAGTAAAAACAAAACATGTGCAGTATGTGTGAGGAACATAAACCCACCAGAAGTTGTTGCAGTCTTTCAAGGATGCTCTTCTCCTGCCCTGACTGGGAAGCAGCCTGATCTTTAGAGAGACTGTAAGCAGCGATGAGACACTTGAGGGCAGCACTGGTGACCGACTTCCTCCAGGTCTGTTGTTCGTCTGGGCAATCAGCCAGTTTTTCTGTGATAACATCTATTAGTTGCCATCTGGAAGAGAAAACAACATTGAGCTAACAACTTGTGACACTGTTAATTTACTTAGTATTTAGAGTTAAGTAATACCTTTCAAAGCTGTCTACTTTTTGAAGAGCATTAGGCAAATTTTTAATTAAGTCCCTGGTGTCCTTGATGTCTGCAGAGAGCTTGATCAGACCGGCTAGTGTTTCAACAATCTGGGCTCCAGACTCTTCTGTCAGGTTTTCCAGAACACACTGGGATAATTTGGGAAGCAGTGCTTTCTTCAAGGTTTTTAAAACTTCGTCTTGCACTATAAAAACAAAGCAAATGAGCATTTAAATTAATGGACAAGAGGCAGTAAGATTAAAAAAAGTGACATACTGTAAATCCACATGGTGCATGCTTTGACACTGTGGAGAACTTGTTTCAGTACAAACCGTCTGGAGGCCTGGCTGGATCCTCTCTACTTGCCACCTGCAGGTAGGTGTTGATTAATGGAAGGAAAGTCTCTGTCTTGTCTGAGAGCTTCTCTGAGTTTTCCGGCTCTAGGCACCACATCTCAAAGCGGAGGCGGTGTGTGGAGCAGTTCTCCAGCAGCAGAGAGCCAATGGCCTGAGTGTTTGGGAGAGGACACTTGAGACAGTGCAGCAGCACATCTGTGTGGATGAGCTTAGCACTGCCTGGCTCACTAGACAGAGTCTGCAGCAGAAAGGCTTCCAGTGCTGTGCTGGAGCAGGACAGCAGCAGGGCCCCCAGCCCGTGGAAGTGTGCCTGCGACAGAGAGACGCTGTGGTCCTTGGAAGAGTAGGCTTTAGCCTCTGTGAGGATCTGCACTGCTGCATGACCATAGACACTAAGCTCAGCCTGGGTGCCCTCACTGCTGGGGGAAATTAGGCTCTCCTGGGGCAGGAGGAGCAACTTGGAGACAACCTCCCTCAGACTGCTGGACTCCATGTAGCTGTGCAAAGACAGGAGGGCCTGGAAAGGTCTGGACTGTTTCTTTGCACCCTGGGATCCCTTCTCCGTCAGTTCCTTGAGCACCGCTTTCTCTATAGCTCCCATGTAGTGAGAAATAAGCTCCAGGTGACCCGCATCAAGGAGAGTTGGGGTGCTGGTCTTCAGCAAGGCCAGAATATCATCACTGAGCTGAGCACACATGTGCTTTAGTCTGACAGGATTCAGTGTGTGAGGAGGCAAATCAGCCAGCTCCAGAGCCAGAAACCACTGTTCCAGACATGGATGCTTGAAGATGGAGCCAAGTGCAGAAAGAAGAAGCTAAATACAGAAGGTTCCATATTAGAATCAGCAATTCTAAATATAGTAGAAATAAACTTTATAACATCTTCGTTTTAAGGAAAAAAGAAATCCATCAAATCAAAGTCACTGTAAAAGCTGAACTTTTTCTCCACCTTCTCTTTATTGGCTTCCACAGTGGACGACTGGTTGATTTCCAGGAAGAGGTCTGTTCCTTCTTGGGAGTTCTCTGGTGCTGGCTCCGAGTTTGTGGTCTCCTGAAAGCCTTGGAGCCTGGTCACCATATCCTGGAGTATTCCCATTAAGGTCTTCAGAGGGGCAGTTCCTATGTTTTTGGAGAACTGTGCAAAAGGAGATGATGTGTTTTGTATATTTTTAACTTGGTAATTTACTGAGCAGTAAGCTTGTTTTGTGATCTTACCGTGCCAAGGCTTTCCACTGTTGAGTTTATGTAGAGTAAGATCTGCTTGATTGCTATTGGAAACTCTGCCATCAACATGGATGCTAGAGTTATTTCCACATTCTTCCTGAAGGCGTCCTCAAGCAAAGCGCTTGGTCCTTGGCTGTATGCACCTTTCATCAGTGCAGTGAATGAAGCGGCTGCTGACAGTTCCACTGAATGGCATTCAGCAGACTTGAACTGCGAATGAAGAGAACCGTTATTTCCCACATCTAGAAATTAGAAGTATGTCACCCTTTCAGTTAAACAACTTCTTGGCTCCATAAAAACAAACTGACCACGTCTTCCCGGCACTGCTGTGGAAGCCATTTGGAGTAATACTGATGAAGGTGTACGATGGAGGGATGAGGAGAAGCAGAGAGTTCTGAGGACACAAGTTCTTTATCATACTGCAGCAGAGCCAGACAGAGGGGGAGCGGCTCTCTTTGACAGTGCAGCACATCGGAAAGTACTGCAGACAAGTACTCATATACCACCGCTGAGGAAAGAAAAAACAAACAGTTTACAACATATTACACAGTTAGTTTTGGAATAATTATCAGTCAGGAAAAAAACATGAAGAACAACTTTATTCCAATACAAAGTTGCACTTTTGATGCAGCAGATGATAAAATATCAAGCTGGAATAAAAAATGTTTTTAGATGTCCACCATTTCACAGTCGATGTATGCATTTTCAACTGCCAACTACAACAAAACAGCCAACATTTCAACGCTCAACATTTAACTGTTTATCCCAGCTGAGGCAGAAATGCTTTACCCTTGTCTGCTGGCAGTTTGTTTCGGGCTTCCAGAGCAGCGGGTACCAACACACTGAAGGGGAAGGTCTGAATAATGAGGTCTTCACTCAGAGATGGCCCAAAGTCCTCCATTTCACCTTCATTACCCTCCATAATGACATCCAGCATGTCTATGACATCTAGAAGACAAAGTCAGATGTGTCAGGTAGCAAAAAAATGTCACAGACATGCTTATGGAAGGAAAGTTTTTTTAACTTTATCCCTTTAAATTCTCACCATCTATGTGTGAAACTGGGATACTGGTAGTGTCGCCCTCCTGGCTACTCAGGTTAGCTTGCAGATAAGCTGCCTCCTGGACCAGGCTGGCAACCCTGTCTGTGTATGTGCAAGAACTGCACACCAGTTTCACCAACACCTAATGTAAGAGACAGGAGTTTATTATCAGCTCTAACTACTATGTCATGATTAAGAATGTCATGTGTAACCACCAGCAGAACTGAAGTAGACAGAAACGCTGAGACCTAAACAAAAATGTTACATAGATGGGCTCACCCTCTCCAGGAACTGGATGACAGTCTCTTGTTGGCTCGGCTCTACTCTTGCCAGCTGATCGAGCCAGAGCTCAAGCTCAGTCCAGGTGTACTCAAACACCCCACTGTCCTTCAGCACCTGAATACAAGGCAGCAAATGCAAAACAACTGTCACTTCTTTTTTTTTGGTTTTACATACCGGGTTTTATTGATACTGCTGGAAAAAATACATAAAATAAACCTTTCCAGTTCAATATTACAGACTTTTGTAAGTGCTACTCTTACTTCATAAACATGCAGTATGTGCATGCTGTGTCATCTATAAAAACCTACACACGGTGCATGTACACAAAATATCACCTAACACATGACACCACCTGTGCAACAATGATCACATCTGTGTATTCCCGGACTTTAGACTTTTGAAAACCCTACATTCAAGCTGGAATTTTACTCTTGGCAACTACTGGAGGATGTGCTAATGAAATATTCCTTACTTTTAGAACCAGCATCCGTGTGGAGGTTTTCAGGTGGCTGCTACTGCTGCTCACAAACATCTTGAGAAGCAGGTAAAGCACTGACTTCTCTCCAGATGACGATTCTGTATCTGCAACATCCTGGGAAGGAAAGCAATACGCATCGGAAACAATACTAAACACATCTTATAAACCGCCATTACAGATTCAGGGTTAAACAGTGAAGTCGGACTGAAAGTGTAACTTGCTAACCTGTATACGGAACCAGGAGAACTTGCTTGCAGGGAGCTCCAAAGCCAACTGCAGTATCTGATACTGCAGAACTGGGGGGACTTCTTCCCTCATTCCTTTCTCTGACACAATACCTGGAGAGGTGAAATAAAACCAAAAAACTTTGAAGGCTTTGTTGAAGGATCACCAGCATCATACAAAAAACAGAAAAGAAAAAGTATCACCTTTCAAGAGCTTGCTGAAGTCAAATTTGCACTGGCTCACCAGATGGGGCACCACTTTCTGGTAAAGACATATGACCTGAAGAATCAGCGCCTTCAGCAGGATTACCTCAGCTGTCTCAGCAACTGCCCAACATGAAAAAGGAAAAAAAAACACAGTCAATGAAATGTCTCTGCTGGTCAGCCCTGATGTTTTAAAGGACTGATTAGAATAAACAAAATATATTTTCAGTACCAGGCATTTGGTTTTTATCATCCGTCTGTGCAGCGCTCCCTTCACTTTTAGTCTTTTTTCCCTCACCGTTGGCCTTTTCCTTCTTGCTAAGTGACTGCCACTTTGCAACTATGCTTGTCATATCAGGCAAAATCTGCAAAAGGACGTGAAAAGTGAAGACTTGAGTCATTTAATGGTGCACCAGTAAAGTCTGTGGGTATTAAGACAGCATTTTCTTGCGCTTACCTTGCTTAGTGTCTCCCTGTACTGCTGCACCAATTCCTCCATCGCATCAAGACTGTACACATCTGAGCTGTGCCACTCAGACTTATCCAAGAGGTACTCCATATTCTTATTGGCTCTTTTTAGGATGAAATTTAACATGGACAGTGTTGTGAGCTGCACTGCCGTGTTTGCAAGCTGTTGGATACAAGAGCAGACATTTGCAAAATATATGACATAGTACTGCAAATGTTTTGCGTTTTGTGTTACTGCAGCTCCAGCAAAGATGAATTTGTGGAATGAGGCTCAGTCACTCACACTAAGGCCCTGAGTGAAGAAGGCCTTGTTACAGACTGGAGGGAGAGATGTGACCATAATCATGGAGAGCAGGCGAGGGAGAGGGATGACCTCACAAGTTTGGAGGACTGTGGACATCTCTGGCTGGGCCTCATAGATCTGACATGTAAATTCAAGCAGGAAAATTATTTTTCAAAAAAGACAAGGCAGACATAAGCCAGTACATAAAAAAGTCATAATAATCAAACATGCTTGTAAGCATTACCTTTTTTAGTAACTTGATATTGTCCTGCCAAGCACTTTTGAGGCGGGGTGTGTATGAATACTGAGTCTCTTGAAAGTATCTGGCCAGGATGTCAGGGCTAACTTTCAACACATTCACCACCAGCTCTGCCACCAGTTCATCCTCTGTGGCCTGCTTCAGCCCCACCAAGAACTGAAGCAAGACGATGTTGCCAGCTCTGTATGAAAGCATAATCCTGTGATCAGCACGAAAGCTTTCTAGGAGAGTATGAGGTAAACTTAACATGCTGATGGCTCACCTGCCAGCTGTGCCAAAGCTGGCATCATGAAAGCTGATACCATGCTTACGGGAGCTACACAGATCAAGGAGGAAACCGTGGACAAGTTCCCGGACGGCAGACATCCCAGCATGCTCTGAGTCTTCTACCATCTTCACCATCACCAAGAAAAGAAATGAAATTTAGTCCAACAGCTTTGAAAAGGAAATTTGAGTAACAGAGCATTTGTTTCAGCAAACACGAGATAAAATGCAAATAACTCACTCTGCTGTCATCAGTGGCTGCATCTACAATCCCATTCCACTTATACAGAGACGCAATGTTGGCCAATACAGCAGGGGTGAAAAAACGCACTTTCTGTGTTTTACTTATGGCCTTGTTTAGCACAACCTGCAGCAAAAAACAACAACAAATGTAATTATTTAATCCATAAACTGGTTTTTAATGGAAAGTGTAAGGTGCTGAGCTCTTACTCTGGTCTTCAGTGTGGACAGAATCAGATTGACGATGGACATTCTGTCCTCCTTCAGACCCGTACTCAGGATCTCTGGCAGGAGCTCTGACACACACCAAACCAACATGTCAGCAACACACCGGAGATCAGAGCCTGCTGCCTAAATTCTAATTCATGTCTAATTATTACCTTTGATTTCTAGTATTTGTCCAATGGTGGTGTTATCTCCAGACACCAAAAAGGACAGCACGAACTGGATAAAAGACATGCGGACATCAGGTCTTCCCTGGAGAAGTTACAGAAAACAGTGTAAGCGTAAAAATCTACAGAACACAACAACTTCAACACATGCTGAAAAAAGGAAAATGCTACAGCGCACCTTCTTATCCTTTCGCTTGGCCAGCCCAGACAGAGCTTTACTGATGTGAATGTGACTCAGGACCTCTCTGGCAGCATCTGGACCCTGAGACACCAAGGCGGACAGGAAACTGAGGCACTGACGGACAAACCTGTCCACAACAGGAAACACAACATTACAACACATTAGAGTCATGGGAAAAAAGACAAATTTTCTGACATTTTGGGGTCCTCACACCAACCTGTGATTTTCTGAGTGGAAAAATCCCTGCAGAAGCTTCATGTAGCTAGAAACAGTCTTTTTCACAATAGCATTGCCAACCATGTTGAAGTGGGAGAGGTCACTGGCTGTCCTGAGGAGGATCATCTCCAGGCTCTCAAAGACCAGCATCATCTGGAAATAAGAAGGTTTGGTTAGATCTCAGCCAGGTCAGGTCGGGTCAGGTCGGGTCAGTCCCATCCACTAAGCTTACCTCACTCTCCAGATGCTTTTCTCTATCGAGCAACTTGAAGATTTCTGCACACTCCATAGATATTTTAATATAACCTTCAACCACATCATACAGGTCAGAACATGGCAGCTTCTTTGCGGTTGATATGAATGTCTCCAGTCCTGAAGGGGATGAAAAATAATTGAGGAAAGCAAAAGAAGAGAGCACTGCAGGCAGGAGAGATGGTGCTCCAATACTGCCTTCACCCAAGTGGATGGATGGTAATGGACAAATCACTAAAATAAATTCAGTATGACTTCTATGTGTGTATCATACCGCACACATGCACTCACCCTTCACGGCTGTGCTGGGATCCTTCAGCATGGCTTTAAATGCGGTCCCATTGAACTCTGGAACTTTTTCTTTTTTCACCGGAGTGTTGGACTCGGTCGAGTCCTCGCAGCGGCGCTTCTTACCCATTTTAACGCGCCTTAAATGTTATAAGAGACGTTTAGCGGTTATTTGATCCATAAAATTTCCGCCACTACGTTCCACGTTGCGGTGTAAACAGAAGACTGTTCGGCGGAATTGTCATCCGGGCGGAAACGTTTGCTGCTGAACTTTTGTTCCGCTCGCTTCGACCTCAGCTTACTGAGAAGAAGAAACTTTATTTGGCAATATATCTTTACACACACTGAATTTTGTTCTGTAAACCTGGTTCTGGGGGCAGCCGTGGCCTAGAGGTTGGAGAAGCGGCTTGTGATCGGAAGGTCGCTGGTTCGATTCCCCCACCGGACTTGCAGGAAAAATTTGACTGGTGGAGTGATAATGTCCCCACCCCCCATTAGCCGGCTGGTGTGCCCTTGAGCAAGGCACTTAACCCCCAATATATGCTCCCTAGGCGCTTGATGCAGCCCACTGCTCCTGTGTGTTTCACTACATGTTGTATGTTGTATGTGTGTGTGTTTCAATCAGTGATGGGCTAAAGGCAGAGAAGTAATTTCCCAGCTTGGGATTAATAAAGTAACTTAAATTAAAAAATTCTGCTCCACCCTTTAGTACTCAATCACTGAAGATGCATCACGACTGCATAAGTGATAAAACGCTTAGTGTCCATCTTTAGGCCCAAAGGCCTACTGGAAAGCTTTTCTGTTAAAAAAAATATTATGCAAAAACACAAAGAGATGCTATTTTATATATGGAGAATGAGTGTATTCAATTTGTATTTAATAATGTTTAAATTTAGCTTTCATTTCTAACTCCTAGTAGACCTGTTAGTACTTCATGTCACGAATGACGTATTACCTAGTCTCATGAAGATCAAAATCTATTTTGCAAGATAGTAAAGAACAAGAAAATAATCATGCAAAACAAAGAAAAAATGTGCATAACATACAAGGAACACAGTCAGGCATAATAAAAACACATACATCATGAGTCGCCTGCAATCACTAAATGGATTTGAAATTACAAGTTTAATCAGCAAGATTCTCAAATGTAGTTATCAATCATCTTTTTTGAGTTAAAGTTGTTCTGATCATCTCTCTTATATAAACATGCACCACAAAGTCAGTGGGATTTTTATTTCCAGTACAAAACTGTAAGATTGCTGTACCAGTGAAGTGGACATTTTGATGCATTGCTTCAATTTACAGCAGCTGGCAATGTTGTATAAACATGTCCATGGCTATGGGAACAAACACTTCCAATTGTGATGTCACACTGGGCTGATCACACACAATTATGATGTTGCTGTTGTGTTCTTAACCACAAAACACATCTGAAGCTTCACAGCCAAACAGAATTGCATCACCCACCTTCACTACTGAGGTAGACGGGGATTTGTTTCAAAACAAAATACCCCTCACCCCCACCAAAAAACAAAAACAACTTAAAATAGCTCCCCAGCGTTCATGTGGTGCAATCCAAGTTGTTAGAAGTCCCAAAACGCAAAATTGATGTCATTTACAAACATTGCAAAGATGTCCTTTGCCAGTCTTTACCATTCAGACATCAATTTGTGATCTTGGGGCTTTTACACACTCAGATTATGCTACATGAGCTTTCTGGAACCATTTTGGGTTTTCCCTGCATTTGGCTTCAAGGTAATGAAGGTGGATGAGTCAGTGCTGTTTGGCTGTGAAGCTTCAGATGTGTTATGTGGTTAAGAATGTTCACCTAACTTTCTATCAGCCTACAACTGAGAAGAAAAGTCAATGCAACTACCTTTTTGAGAGCAAAGCAATGAGAACATTTGGCTTCTAGGCTGTAATGTGACCACAAGCAATCAGCAGATGTAAAGAAACATCTGAAATGTAACATTTGTGGGTTTTTCCAAGCCAAGTAGGTAACCATGATACAAGGTAATATAGATACATTTGAAACAAAACAACAACACCATGACAACGACCACCACTACCACCACGAGCCCCCACCCCCACCCTTTCTTTTTTCGTTTCCAAACATACCAGGTGATCATGAAACAAAGTCATATGATTGGATAAAACAGGTTATGCTCTAAGTGCAGTTTTCTTTTGTTTTTCTTTTTTTTGAGCTCCAGTTTTCAACATGTCTTGTTTTAGTTTCAGTATCTGCAACATGATTTCAGGAAAACACATTTTGTTGGGACCATGTAGACATAGTTGTGGTTTTAACTTTGGAGCCTATTTGAAGAGTGTGTGGTTTACAACTCAAGTGCAGCATCTTCTCAGTTATTTTTTTTAGCAAACCCTTGCAGGCATCAAATCTCAAATTTGATGTTGAGCTTACAAGAGCCCAATTCTGTACAATAAAGCTTTTAATAAGACTTGACAGAGTTATAAAACCAGTTCTTGTCAAATTGGAGTGATCTTTACACTGAGTATTACACTGTATTTTATTATATATTCATTTTTTTATTAGATTATGATCAAATAGGAAAATCAAGACATTTATTTGGTGATCTGGCACTCAAGGCTCAATCAGAATTTTTTCAGATACCTTCAAGTAGTCCACATTTTGTCAACGTACATGACACACAGTGACTTCTTGTTGAGATGACACACATGATTTCTGTGAGAGCTGAGGGCAAACAACAGCATATGATTTGTTGGAATGAACTTTAACAAGATCACAAGCTTTTCCACTCAAAAAGGAATTCCAACATAAAATCCATGCAGGTTGTGTCTTGGTGATTACAAGGTGATTCTCTCTGTTGTTATTCAGATACATGGCCACCAGGGGTCACCTTTGCTCAGTTTGACAACTTAAGAGTTATGCACTGAAAACATTACAGGTGGATTGGCATACAACAGCTGTCCAGATTATTGAATAGGTTGAAATGAGGAACATGATACCTCATGACCATGTAGTGTGTTCTTTTGACATTCAGTTCACAAGGACTGTCGCGGCCTAGAGGTTGGAGAGGCAGCTTCTGAGCGGAGGGTCACTGGTTTGATTCCCCCACCGGACGGGCAGGAAACATTTGGGTGTGGTGGAGTGATTAATGCGAAAAATGCTACCGGCTGATGCTGGTGCCCTTGAGCAAGGAACTTAACCCCCCAATATGCTCACCGGGCGCTTGATGCTGCCCACTGCTCCTGTGTGTGTTTCACTACATGTAATTTGCCAGGTGTTGCATGTGTGTGTTCAACTAAGGATGGGTCAAATGCAGAAGATGAATTCAGTGTGTATATGTAAAAATATATATACTGTCAATAAAGCTGATTCTTCTTCTTCTTCTTCTTCTTCTTCTTCTTCTTCTTCTTCATACATAGTTATGTGAGATCCACTGTGAGAGCTGCAGACACTCTGCGATTGTCTGGGATGTTACTTTGGATTCCGGTAATTTGATTACAGCTCACTGTTGCACATGCTATAAAACAAATCTGCCTGTGGTGCAGAAACCACCAAACACTACTTCAGCAGCATTTATAGAATAGCGGTCCTACACTGGGCTGTGTCTATGATACAACACACTGCACACTATCTGTGAAACGAGGGCACAGCATTGTAAAACTTCACTTGTAAAGCCTCTGTAAAAGTTCACACTACAGTTTTCACAATTTGATTATACAGCACAAATAAATTGTTTAACAAACAGTTTCTTTGAACATAACAAAAAGACCTGAAACCATTTATTTAATCCCAAATTCCCTAGTGTCCGGAAAGCTTTAATTTTTAATTTCTGTTTATAAGAAAGATTTAGAGTCTCATGGTTATCCTGAAGGAGCACAAAATAAAAATGTGACAAGATTTTTTTAAAAATTAAAAATAAAATAAAACTTTCTAACCCAAGACTTCTGATGCAACTTGCTTGTTCGTAGCAACCGACTCCGAACAGAATATTTAGTGATTGAATGCCTGCGGGGCATGCCAAAACAGATTAGAATATATCTTTAATCACAGTGCAGAGATGTTATGCTGTCCCATATAATAAGAAAAAACTGCAATGAAACATGAGCAAAAGATGATGCTGAAATGGAAATCTTTGAAAACTGACAACACTCATGCAGAGGACATGATACTGGTAAACAATTTGTGTTGCGAGGGAAACCTGATGAAATTGTCTTTAAATTTATATGTTTTTTTTCCCCCACTGTCAAAATAATGAACTGACACTGAGGTCTTTTTCCTTATCTTTTATGCTGCATGGAATTAATCTTTAAGGAGTCTCTTCCTGTTCTCTAGGTTGCACACATGATTTCTTTCTTTCTTTCTTTTTTTTGTTTTAGTGAATCCTCGAATTCCTACAGCTCTCCAGGATGCAGCCCAGTCCCTTACTTGGGATGGAAAAAAGGAGCCCACTGTCATTTACCATCTCTATCTGAAGTCTGACTGAGACATTTGGGTCAGAACAAGCGTGACGTGACAGTAATTCCAGATTGACGAAAGGTAACTGATATTTCTAGAGATTTTTGTGACTACAAATTATGTTAATGTGGGCTTATTACTTTTTGTTGTTATGCTGCAATCAGAAATTTTTTGTTAAATCATGAGTACGGTGCTCATATTCTGATGCGAGCTACATCATTTATGGGGATGTTTGCTTATCTGACCACTTTTTTCTTTTTTGAGTTTGGGCAGGAGCTGTTCCTCTAAAAGCAGAAGGACATCTGCATGGAAGCCTGATGAAGGTAGAACACACAAGTAGTTCACTCACAATTTGTCACCCTTCCCTGTCAGTCACTGTCCCCAGTGCCACGTCCACCGTGACGGGACTGAGGCCAGTGCTCATGGATGCGTGCTTTAAACATCAAGGCTTGGGTGTTTAATGCACGAGAAAAAAATCTGCTGCACTGCCCCTGTATGACCTGTTGCTGAAGTGCTCTTGCAGTGGGACCAAACCATGCTGGATGAGAGAGGGAGGAAGCAGGAGTGGCACAGCTATGCAAAGCCTTTTCCGGTCCATAAATGCCATGTTTATTTTTGAAGTTCTGGCCTGGTGTGCACCACTTCTCTTTTAAACAAAATGGTGGGTGTATAAAGCCTGTCATAACGATGACAGGGATGGTTAGACCCTTATAGCCCTGGGATGCAGGAACAGGATGCTCATCTGTTCAAAGAGGTTCTATCCACATGCAGCTCAGGCAGAGTGATCGTGTCAGCAGAAGCAGCAGAAACATCTTCTGCTTTTCTTTTACAGTGAAAAAGAAACAAGGACCATTTAAAAACAATTTTGTCCTCTATACCACAATGTGCTACACTTGTCAGCAGTGACATATAATTTAAAAAAGCATTTTAGTGTAGAAACTGAGCAAAGAATCACTTTGAATGCATAGATGTTTTTATGAGTTTTTATTACAGTTTTAGAAATTTCTTTCATATAAAAACACACTTAAAGATTATGTACTTTCCTCTTTCCTTTCGATGCAACCGTAAAGCGCTAGATTATATGCTATACTTACGTGTTTACTTCCTCTGTTACAATGCCAGTAGCGCGACTGGGTCTGGATAGAGACGCTGGGTGGTTTCCACAGAGTTCTTTTCCACAGCTGAAGCCACTTTACCAGGCCTGTTTTCACCACAGTGCACCACAGGCCCTTCTGTGAGGTTGCTGTGCTTCCGTTGTGTGCCTCACAGAGCTGCTCGGCCCCTCCTCGTGATAACACTGCAGCCAACGCTGCCGAAGGATCAAAGATCACCCCACGCCTAACAAACAGCCAGACACTTGGCCTATCAGAAACATCTGGGAGTGGTTGGTTGCAGCTGTTAGTGCATGCCCACACCCCTGAAACAATCAGGACTCAGGCCAGATGTGGAGATCATGTCACGTAAGGTACAGATGTTTCTGTTCCTCACAATCACTCACCACGAGGAGAAGAAGCAGGATGCTTTCTGAGGTCCTATTTAATTTGGATGGTAGTGCACCCAGACTGAGTTCAGGCTCTTTGGATGTGCTGCCGGCTTGTTGGTTGTCACTGTTCAGACAGCTCTTTGCAAACAGTGCTGCTTGCACTTTACATTTAAAAAACAAGCAGTTACATTGCAGTTCTCGAAATACGCTACCTAAATTTGGTTCTTGCTCAAGTAATTTCGTGTTTTACCGCAGAGTCCTTCGTAGCATCCTCTAAACTCTTAATGTCAGATCCCGGCAGCTGTTGCAGTAGTTCTTGCTGTGACTCTGCTATGTGGACGACAAATTGAGATTTGCACATATGAGTAAGTGATTAAAGTAAACTGGAATTATCCAAAAGTATTGAATATGCTCAGAAATGTAGAGTAGAAAATAAAACGTCGAACAAAATGGTTCATTAGTTTTAGGCTGAAAAGGTATTTTCTGTAGATTTGTACCTACTTGAGGATTTTATGCATTTAACTAATATTAGTTAAATTAATTCCTCCTCTATATTTCCTCACATTACTTGAGCTAAACTGATCAGTATTGTTTCGCTATCAAATAAAAGTTATTCCGCTGTTGCATTTATAGTGTGTTGTTTCTTTTTCTCCAGAATGTACAATATCCAATAAGAGATGAACATAGAAAATAAACTGCAAGTGGCTTTATGTCCAGGCTTGGCCATGATGCATTAGAGGCCACTGTGGAGATGTAAAGTTAATGATACATGAGCATGAAGACACCTATTAGTGATTGCAGAGTTGACATATTAATGCATCGGGTATGATGTTGATACCAGACCCGAGATGGTCTGGAGAGAGTCTTCCGCTCCTGTGGGCTCCCCGTGGTTATTAGAAAAACACTTTGGTGGACATTACGCCCTGTTTTTCTATCCGTCTGCTGTCTCTGCCTGTTCCTTCTCTCTGCACACCATTAAAACAACATCTTTGGCCCAGGCTCACAGAGCATGACATCGGAAGTAAAGTTTAAGGAAGTGCCCTCACCGTGACCCTCTTCTCCCCACTCTCATGAATGAAATGGATTTATTCTGTACATCAAACGGAGGTCCTGTGTTTATACTGGCTTTTACTTTCTGCATATATCTTCCTCAGGTTTTTCACTGCAGTGTAAGCATGATGAGTTAGAGCCTTCTTTTAAGACTTGTGGGCTGTGATAACATCAGTGCCCTTGATATGCATTTGTTTTTAGTCTCGAATTGAGAAGATCCCCCACTGTTAAAGTTCTGGATCTGCACTGCTTATTCTGTCTCTTTGTCATCAGTGTGTCCTCCAGCTGTTTTGAGTGGAATCATTCCTAAACCAAAGGTCTTTTGAATCTCAGGGTTTGGTTACCTGTCAGAAGATGCCACTGAAGAGTGTTAGTCCTTTTTTCAGATATAAAACAGTAGAACGTTCTAGGACAGAGCAAGCTAGTCCAAAACTAGTAGGGGATCCATCATAAGAAGAGGGAGGAAAATAGTGACGAAAAGGATGTTTCCACTAACTCTGGCCAGGATGAGAAAACTCCAGGTGTAATGAAATGTCAGCTAAGTGCAGACTATTTTGTTTGTTACAAGAGCTGGACTGCAAGGAAAATCTAATTTCTAAAATTCTAGCAGGAAAGGGATTCCGAGGGGAGAATTAGCTTTTAGTTTTGTTAAGTTTTATCTTTCTTACCAGTGGATCACTGAAAATCTCAAAATGATTTGCATTTTTTTAGGCACATGAATGAGTTAAAAACTGAGTTTCAAGCACCATTAAATATTGAAAATTTGTTGAGTAACTAGTTTTGCTTGTCATGCTTTCAGCTGAAAAACTCTTAAAAGGATTCAGCCTTTGAAAAACTAATCCTGCACTAACTGGTTTATGACCTTACTGACATGCAGAAGCCATGGACTGTCTCCCATCTTGCATCCTGAGCTTCTCCCACCCTTCTTTGATCACACAACTATGTTACCTCCTACGACAGCCTTACGATTTGTTAATTATTTGGCTACAGGCATTGGCTCTGGGTTCCTGAACTGATGAGTCAGAGAATAAAATGACTCTCTGTGCATCAGGCAGAGTGGGTTCAAAACCTCAGCGAATCATCAAAGGGAACAAACGGGATGTGGTTATTTACTGTATCTGTGGTTATGAAATAATTTCTCTCACCATGAAGATCATTATAACAGAATATTTGTCTGTAATTTCTAATGTGAAACCTTGCCTGTGTATTTTTAGTTAAGGGCTCAGCAGCTGGTTTATAGTGAGCTACTGATTATAGTGTTTGTGCAAACCAAAGCACATATGGTTTTGACAGTATCATAGCTGCTCTCTTCTCAAACATCTGTGCGTGACTAACACTGAAACATGACATACTGATGTAGGATCTTCCAGTGAGCCGTATCTTAGATTTACTCCCCATCACTTTTATACCCGAGCCCTCTTCTCAAGTCTGCTATGGATTTCTATGTATTTAGCTTTCCTCTTAAATTCCTGACAAGAATTTCTTCTTTTTTCCCAAGATGAGCGTATTTTACTCAGCAGACCTTGTTGTCTGCTATTGCAGTTTTCGCTTGGGTGATTTAAAGTCATAGATCATAACTGACCAGCTGTCCAGAGCTCAGAAAATGGATGTACATGGTCACAGCTGTGTGTTACTGCTCTTTGATGTCACTATATGCCTAAGATTCTCACAGTATAAATATGAGCTAAGATTCCAAGATTCAGCAGCTGAGCCTGGCCAATGCAAAATACGACTCTTTGCCCCAAAGACAAACACAGCAGAGGCGTCGAAGCCTCTGGAGAGTCGTTTTTATGGTATTTATTGAACAGTTTTATTAATTCCTCAGCTGTTTTTCATGTAAGTAAACCTTGTTGCTCAGAAAATGATTAAATTTGAGGTACTAGATGTTAGTTTTTGTAATGCCCTCAGATGGAACAAACTAACACTTGATAATGACACTTAACGTCAGAGGTAATCTGAATAGTATTTTTTGTTAAACTCCTTTGGGAATAGTCAGAATTACAGAATGATATTTCCAAATAGGCTGTGATAATCTGTATGATGTCTGTAATAAGATTTTCATCTTGTGTTTTAGAGTTTTAGGATTGCCACAAATGTTTTTGTAAATGGGATTGTTATTTCCCTTTGCACACTTAAGATCATGTCAGATGTAGCAGTATGATTTAAATAAAACAATCTGTTTGTCCTCTATCATATATTTGCAGTTCCTTTATTTGATTCGTAATTTCTGCCTTTATTACAAATGAAAACCTGCAAACGTGCGTGCATGTGGGACTTTTGGAATTTGAAGCATACTGGACCATAGAGTATGTTGACCATACCAGGCTGGAGAGAGTTTAGAAACCCCTGGGGATGGATGTAGTTCTTCTGTTTCTTTCCATCATCACTACTGGGAGCTGGTGAGGGATGACCTTTTCTAAATTGTCCTTAAAGATGCTTATTTCCACTGCGCACTTCCTCAGACAAATGGCCAGTTACACCTGACAACCCAAATTCCTGTTGATGCTGGTGTTGGAATACGAACAAATGAAGAAACCATCAAATTTATCTGGTTGATTTATTAATCCCTTATACATCTAAAGCTGGGCTTTGGAAGATTGCAGAAACCGACAAGAGCAAGAATTTGAAAGCATCTAACTGAAAAAGTCCTGCTCCCTTTCCTCGGGCCTCCTGCCAAAGTCCCTCCTCTGAAACACTTGCACACACACTGCCTGACTACACACACTGCCCCATAACTCCAGCTGGAAGATGTGTAAGCAGCAGGTTCGTCACATTTAACAGCTCTCGTAGCTTTTTTTTAATCTCATAAACACATAAATAAACAACTGTTAAATGCCACAATCATATAAACACAATACTGCAACAACAGAAATCTAAGTAATATGTGAAATATCTGTTTGTTGTTCTTTTTACAAGGTATTTCCCCTTAGCAGACCGTTTTTATGTTCGATCAACTCACTTGTTCCAAGCTATTTGTCCTTGTTAGTGTTAAAAAGACATTATTGCCTAAAATTGATTTCTTTCTTTTATCAAGCCAATCTTATTTCTAGTAGTAGTGCAGGCACATTTATTTTCATCAGGATTACCTCTCTTTTTACTATTGTATATGTACTATTTTGTGAGAGCATGGTGTGCTACAACTACTTCATGTGTCATTCACATGTAAGAAAACATCTAACATACCATAATGAATGTAAACAACCAACATGACTACTGTTAGAAGTCACTGTTGTCAAGCATGTCAGCATGTGGACTTTCAGTGCCATTCTTGCGTGACTAGCTTCATAATAGCTTTGGCCATATATTCCCCCTTTCTGGGAAACTCCAGTCATGCACAGTGAGGAAATGAGCACATTGTGTGCAATAGGCAGGTAGGCTAATCACTTCCTTCAGAGCATTTGATTTATTGATTTGGTGTTGGAATGTTAAGAGATTTTCTACAAATATGACAAAAAATGCTTCTAAAACAACTTGCCAAGCCCAGCTGTGAAGGGACGCTGAAAGCAGGCAGCCGCAAATTCTCCAAAACCCAAATGAGGCAACCCTGCAAAACAACATGACTGTGTACGGCTTGGCATTCAGAAAGCTGTTTTGTATTTGCATCTCCATAAGGAAATGTTTACCATTTCTAACTATTCACTCCTGTTTCTTGTTATGTAAATACTTTCTCATGAGCATGACCATATGAATCATGTGACCCATGGATAAATTGTTGGTGAAGTTGGCAAGCCTTTAGAGCTCATGTTTTACCCTCAAATACATAACTGACAAAACAACAATCTTGGAACATATATCCTTCCTTCAAAGCATAACTACAGTACTACATAAAAAAATATATTCCTAACAAGAAATTATGTGCTAGGACCATCAGTGTAATAGCATTGCTCAGAGAAACCCAAGCAACCTTTAGTTTATGTTGCATATAATGAGACTGACGCTTCCTCTGGCCACCATGTATTGGGTCTGCTTCTCCATATGGACCTGATTTAAAGAGGTTAACTATACACGGACATTCATTTTGCTTTGTTTTTGTTTTTTTTTATTCCCGATGACTCAAACCTCGTCAATGACTACTTGTTTATTTACTTTTCAGTGATGATGATTTAAAGTCTTGATTTTGACTGACAACTTCAGAGGAAATTGTGTTCCTGACCCTGTAAATACAGGAATATAATTTATTGGTGATGGAAGGGTGTGGGTCGTCGTGTGGAACCAACCAAAAACTTTGCATCTGCCAAAGAAAATGATCACAGCAACTGACTCATGGCAAAGAAAAATAGTTTCCATGGTTATATATTATTTCAGTTTGTTCTGTCACTCCATTTGTATGATGCTTTGAATGAGCTCCCTTTTTCTTTAGTCATGCTGGTTGTGATCCGCTAGTGCAGACAGGGAATGCAGTTATAACAGAGCTCAGCAGGGCCGCCTTGATGGAGAGATGAAGGAATTCAGCCAGGTTCCTCTGTGCAGACCCTGATAGTGATTGCTCATTTCACTGCCAAGGTTTATTGCTATGGTGTGTTTCAGACTGACACACCAAGTATAGAGTCAACAGTTTCTAAACGTTCTCAAGTGAAGTGTGCATTGTGAAGTCTGGAGTAATGGGATTAGAGGCCCTTTTTTTTCTTTCCTCAAAGAAACGTTTGCTTGAACAATTTAATTGTTTTGGAAATTCCAGGGCATCCCTCTCAATGCTGTGCATTCCTTTTCTGCACAACAGAATGCATTCCTGGAGAATAAAAGTGATCTCCATCAGAATCACTCAGACTCCCTACAATGTCGGAGGAATTTTGTCCTGCAGGAGAACGACATGCTGGACTGTGTGATTGATAGTGTATTAATTAGAAAGCATTCACTGTGGACAGCCCAAAAGAATTTTTCTGAAGTGAGTGTCATTGTTATAAGACAGACTGCTGTTAACTGGGCAAGGGCCTGAGGCAGATCTGATCTGTGCAGTGCTAAGAAGAAATTTCATTTGAAGTATAAAGTATATTGCATATGAATATATTTGGATGTTTACTGTACATACTTGGGGTTGAAGCAATTGACTCCATCTTTATTCACTCTGAATAGTAGTAAAACCCAAGGTCTAATTTCCAAATCACATTAAAGCTGAGTCTTCCAGCAAGAGAAATCCTTTTGCTGACATGCTGAATTATTCTCATGCTTGGTAGATCTTTTTAGCAGAGTTCAGTGCCTCTTCTCTAGTTACAAGAAGAGCTCTTTGCTGCATGGCTTTGGGGAAAATGCCAGTTTTATCGATTTTCTTATCTCTTCTGGATTTTTTACTTCTCCTGAGACTGTTGTCAAGAACTTTGTATTTGGACTGATTCTCATTAACTGCAGCTGTTTATACCACTCAATTTGGCCTTCCAATTAGCCTGACTTTGCTTGAGAATCAAGACAATAAAGAGTCTTCATGTCTGACTATTTATCACTTTAAATAACAGTTAAGCTCACAGGATTAAAATAAAAATATTTCAGCCTGGTTATTTAGCATCTAATGTTTCAGCAATCTCTCAAACTCCAGGAAGTCATAACTCCATCTGCCAATGTTGAAACTGTTAAAAGTAGATTTTCCTGTATTGCTCAGCAGATGGACAGATTTGGCCTATCCACATATAATAAATAGGGAAAAAAGAGGCTGACGGCAACTTGCTGGCTTTGTCATCAGAGAATGCATGAGAAACACAATACTGCTGTGGTTAGTCAGACTGTTTTTTAGCATTTTTAATCCACACAATGCTTTGCAGAGCAGACTGGGTCTTTGTCAGCAGAGCACTGCTTTGTTATTTTGTGTCAGACAGAGTCACACCTGGGACTTACTGAGCACAACCACAGCTTCCCTCGAGGGTCCCTCAGCACTAACTGTCGAGGAAGAACACAATCAACAAGAATTATGCTTTGCCTCCTGTGGGATTCTGCAAACAGGCATTTTTTAACCTTGTGTTCTGTTTTGCGACAAAACGCTATCTCATCCCAACTCAAATACTAAGAATTATCCAAGATACACACCATATAGACAGAAGTATTGTGATACCTGACCATTACACCAGCAAGTGTTTCTGTGGAATTTTTTGTCCATTCATGCAGTAGAGTGTTTGTGAGGTCAGATACTGATGTTGGACCAAAATGCCTGGCTCACAATCTCTGTTCCAGTTCATCCCAAAGGTGTTGGATGGGGTTGAGGTCAGGACTCTGTGAGGGCCAGTCAAGTTCTTTATGGACTTTGCTTTGTGTACTGGGGCACAGTGATGCTGGAATAGAAAAGGGCCTTCAACAAACTGTTGACACAAATTTGGAAGCATAGCAAAATGTCCAAAATGTCTTGGAATGCTGAAGCATTAAGATTTCCATTCACTGGGAGTAAGGGGCCGAGTCCAACCCCTGAAGAACACCCCCATAAAGAGGTCTGTCTAGATACTTTTGTCATTATAGTGTATAATGAATAGATGAATTAATGATTGTGAGAGAGAAGGAAACGCAGGGAAGCTTGACCCTGCAACAGCAGTGACAGCAGGATCACCAAAAAATATCAGCCCCTTTACATCTGCAGGATATATTGGACAAGGCTTAAAGCAAACCAAACATTTAGTTTCATAAACTGTTCGGACTCTTAAATGTTCCTCAGTGCAACAAACAGAGAATTTAGAGTGACCATCATCATGTCTATTGTACTAACTCACCATACCACCATGACAGACTGCTTGTTTTTCTGCCTAGATCGTGAAAATCATATTGTTTGAAATAAGTCTGTGGTTCTTGACTTCAGAGTTCAAACTGCAAAGAATTAAGATATTTTTCTACATACAGAAGATTTATTATTGCAATTTTTAGAGTCAGGAGGCAGTGGTAACACTAAACAGAAATCTATAAAAGATCTTTTACATCATAATTAACTCGAAGATGACAAAGAGCTGGATTTTTTTCTCAACTAAATGAAAACCACCTGTACACTCAGTATCTCATATTTTTGGAAAGGAATGTGCAGTGTAAGTTTATATAGCATGTGGACACATACAATTCATACACACAATGCACAGAGATACACCATATGTAAGTGTGCTTTAATACAGTGCAGCTGATAATATTCTTGAGCTTGATCAAGAAACTGAGCTCAGATCCTCTCATTCATCAAACCAGTGAAATACTTTTTTTTTTTTTTTAGAAGCAACATTAAAAAAGCTCATATTTCCCCAAATGCACAGAAATCTGGCGGAAATGGTCCAATGGTGCTCCTGGTTAATGTTTTGTCAGAGATCTATGTTAGATCTCTGCTCAAGCACATGCCCAACCCCCCAAAACACCAATGTGGTTTCTCCATCAAGTATTCTACACAGTCCAACCTTAAAAACACACCCAGTTAAAGCCTTTAGTGGTTCAGATAGGCTGTACTGGAGCAACAGGGTGTGATAGACACTTGCACTGAGGTCTAACTACCAGAATATTTAGCCTACCTTTAAGAAACACAAATCGACATAGAACTTAACTATATTTTTTTCTTTTTAATTGTTTTTTGAGCAGCCTAATACAGGAAAAAGCAGCCTTATCTTGGTTCAAGTTCTGTTTAATCATCCTTGTTATACTTTTTTATTTTATTGACGCATAATAATAAGAATAATAATAATGTTTTTCACCATATGTTTTCACTGTATGTTGTGTACCAGCACTGTGGGATGAGCTCATGCCCTGTAACTTTGCTTTCCAAGTCTGAATACATTTCAGACTGGTATTTATACATGCTCAAAAAAGTAAACATTTAGAACTTTATTTTTAATGCTACCTCAAGCTTACTAACAAAATGCATACAGTAAAAACCTTGTGAGTGCAACAAACACATCACAGACTTCAGTGATGCGTGGCTCTGCTGCTGCACATAAGCAAAACACAAATTTAATAACAGAAACAAATATCAAGAAAATCATACATAGTATTCACAACATCATGACAGCATTTATTTCCACTGTACTTAATATCTCAAGTAACTCAGGGATAACCTGATTAATCTAATTTATTACATCATGTGTACCAGGTTTGATGGACTTTTGTTCTGGTTGAAATGAAATCCTCTAGCAGAGCAGCATGTCACACACTTAACTCAAATCTTGATTAAACTCGATCTGTTTATTATTTCTTCCATGGACTTTCAGCACGACTAAAGGAGCCAAGCTCTGTGGTTTCCACTCTAATCCATGGTCAAATGTCACTAAAATAGCCATCACACAAAAATTATTAAGACCACAATCTTGTGATGTGGACAGCATCTAACCTCAAAGTAGGATTGCAGATTTACCCATCTTCATATTTTTATTTTATTTTATTTTTATTGTTTTATTCAGATCTCTTATGACTCAGAGGAGCAGCCAGGATGCTTTCAACCACTGAGGAAGAGGGACTGACTGCACTCAGTGGATTCTATTCGTTTGACAGTCTTAAACATGGAGCAAAGACATGAAAAAACTATTGGAAGTGTGGTGTGACCTTTGTGGTGTGACAACAGATCAACAACAAGAACAACAACAACTGATGTTTTAATGCAATTCATCCACAACACCATGCTGACTCTGCTTGTTTGTTAATGAAAAAAAAAATCATTCATTAGGATGACATGTTTACACCGAGCTTTAATCTTTTCATCTTTTATCATCTATTCTGTCTAGTGAACATTTTGCCTGATTAGCACGCTGTCAGCCTAATATTAGACAATCTATTGTGTTTATGGTGCTTCTTTAATGTAAAGCAAAATAATTAAAAATGACCAACAAACAAAGGACACAATGAAGTTGCATCTTGATAAGACAAGCTGTTTTCTTTGCCTCACAAACGCACAGTGACGACACAGATAATGGGTACAAGTCATTTCTTCTTAATATGAAACAGCCCAATGTCTAAGAAAAGAGTTAAAAACATAAACAAAGTCCTTTGTTTTCTTAACAAATCAGCTATACGTCTTATAAATCCACATCTGTCTTCTTACTTTATCTCAGGCAATCTGTTATTATTTTGGGTGTTGTTTACTTACAATTTAATCACGCAATAACACAACTATCTTGTGCATGAAGAGCACAACCAAGCACAATCTGAGTTTAACTGTTGTCTGTCTCCATGTTTTGCCAAAATAAGTGACATTAATTCATTTAAGGGCTAAAATTTTGCAGACGACGTGGATGCTTGTCCCCGGAGGAGTAAAACTGCAGGCTATTCTGACTTAGCAAAAAAAAAAAGTGTCATCTCATTTTGTCTTTGTGTGTGTATGTGTGTCCATGTGAACTGGCGTGTGAGTGAAGTGTGTGTATGCGTGTGAGTGTGAGTCTTGCCTGCTGTCACAGTAATAATGAGTCGCTGCCAGTGCTGGAAGTCATTCGGCTTGGTGATATAGCAGTTCACAGAGTAAGTGTGGGAAGACATATCTAGGTTGCTCGGAGGGAAAAAAGGTTTAGCCAGCGAAAATGTTGAACTGTGGCTGGGATGACACTGACCAAACTTTTTTTTTTTTAATCTGAAGTTTCATTTTGTCTGCAGAAAGAGAACAGATAGAGCCATGCCAGCGCTTTTCACTAGATACTGCTACTATGTTTGGCTAATATAAATCATATGGCTTTACTTTGTTTCAGCAGTTGCTAAAAGATGTTTCTTCATTGATGATAGTAACAAAAATCAATAAATCTACAAAAAAAGAAAAACAACAGAATGAAAGCAAGAAAAACAGTTGCATGCATTCACCCCACTTATGTCAACTGTTTCTCAGCAATAAATACGACTGTTGACACAGCAGAGCCCCTCTGATGTTCTCTTGTTTATAAGCTCTAAATGCAAAGTGACAGGACTTTAATGACTTTCAGAGCGTTCAGCGATTGACAAGAAACTGAAACAGGGTTATGGCTCCAGAACTATTAGAGATAAAAGTGCAGTTCCTCTTGGGAGTTGGCTGGTGATACGGGCTTTGCTCCTTTAAAGAGTTACAAGATGTGAGGAAAAGTTAGAAGCATTGACAAAAATGCCCCCAGGAGGTTTCTTGACTTCCAACATCAGAAGAAAAATGCTGTCTGTATGAAGGGCTCCCTGTGATGCTTCAGGTTGTATTTTCAAAGGTTGTGTTTCCTGCATGCAGGTGGATCCTTCCTCATACGGTACCTGAGCGAATATGATAAATACATAATTTTGAAGATCTTTTTGACAATTTATTCCGAGATTTGCCCCACTATCCAGTGCAAGTTGCCTTTAACATTGTGCTCTTGAAATCCACCGTTCTTATTTGACTGACTGCACTCTCTTATTTGTGTCAAAATTAGTCTTTGTGTGTTGCTGTATTCTTTGGTTAGTATTTATTTAATCTGATGCTTGACATTTCAGAGCTCTACTCCACCCAGTTTGAAACCATCGAAATGTGTCAAACTTTTGGGCAATAAACTTTATGACATAATTCCAGATTACTAAAACCTGTGTAACAACCTTGTGATGAGCCATGTGGAGCACTGCAGGCCATGTTAGAGGTTTACACTTCCCTTCAGCATAGCATGGTGGCACCAAAGTTCAGCAGTAACCCGGCTTCTCTGCAGTCGGTGTAGCTCCTTGTGGCGGCGGCGGCAGCAGCAGCACCACTGTGGACGAGAGGAGCAGGAGGCTGCTCTCCGTCACGTGTAGAATAAATTAGATTTGGAGAGGGACGTCGACCGCTCGGCCCCACACTGGCTCCAGTCAGCGTGCTGCACCAGAGTGTGTGTGTGCAAGCGGACAGACGGACAGTGGACGCAGAGGAGTCAGTAACGTCTACTTGAACAGGACGCAGAGAAAGTTTTACAAGACGCGAGTTGCGACTTTAACTTTTAGTATTTTCGTCTGGCAAGAAAGAACTAAAGAGGGATTTAGACACAGATTGCGGGTAACCCGGCGGTGGAATCTCTCCGGGCTGTAACCACGGCCAAATGGCACGTTAAGTCCTGAAATGGATGTAACTTTCACCTTGGATTTCATTACGGAATACTGAGAAGAAATCTCTTGAAAGTCGGACTGTCTTCTCTTAAACACGCCAGAGCAACAGATGAATGTGAGTATCCATCACAGCAACGCCACCGATCCCCTCACTCCGCAAGTAACCTGATGGAGTCTGAGCCATCAGTGCACTTTATCCACAGGCATATGTTTGATGTAACGCCATTTACACATGAGGGTCTGTCTGCATTTACTTTACAGTGGGAGGGTAATTCAAACTCATACATGACTGAAGACGCTGGCCACTTATTTTGCACACCGGTTTCCAGCCTTTTCGTGCTCGGATTTCTATGTAATACACACACACACACACACAACAGTGTAAGAAATGCTGCAGACTCGTCTATTTACCTATAAAAGACACTCCTTTTAAAAATCTGTCCAAAAAGTTGATTCAAAGAAAGAGCCCTAATAGATTACACTACAGCATGTTATTTCTGCAGTACTCATGGAGTGCTAGTTTACACTTTTCATCCTTCACTTTTTTACGAGCAAAATATTCATCAAGGTTTATGATTAAATGGGCTTGTTTGCATGAAATGCTGTTACATTCGTAATACATACGAATGCAGTGGTGTTACGATGAAGTACTGCACAGAAGTACTGCTTCTGTACTGCTCAGCTTGCGCGCACACTTTGAAGAGAGCCAAATATTTTAACCGCATGTCTTGTCGCACTTTTCCTAAACCACCTCGAGACATTCCTTTCAAACTGGTCAACCTATGGAGTTATTTTATTGTCCACGGAGTGCCGCCGCTGCTGAGCCTTTGTGCCTCCCTCTTACTCCAGTTGAGCACATACCAAATGATTATCCACATGTCGGCACAGTTATTGTGTTGGCAGATTTGTCCTCACTGACCGTGAATAGGTGTTTCTTTCCCTCAATTAATAAATTAATTAAGTCTCCGCTGGGTTCCGTCGCCGCGCACTTTAGTTGGGAGTGTGATGGTTGCCATGGTGCAGCTGAGTAATTATGCAGCCTTTTTTGACTTTAGACACAAGCAGTGCAGGCTCCTCCTTTCTTTTTTCTTTTTTCCTCACCACCAGGCATCAGTTTGCAGAGAACTGCAGAGTCCTGCTTTTGAATTAATTTGTGTGTTCAAGAATGTTCAGTTAGATCGTTGCTGCCAGTCTGCCAGCCCTCAGTGCTTATTATAATAGTATGAGGTTAAAATGCCAGACCATAATACTCTTAATTGTGTGTCTAACTTTCACCCATCCATCCATCTATCTAATCAGCTATCCATGCAACCATTTTAAAGGTGGTAACTGCCACCAGATTCTCTGTTGAGGTATTAAGGCTCTGACATGTGCTACTATTAAAACCGGGTTGAGTTGTAATGTAGTCTTCAACTCACAGAGAAAACAAACAAGAAAGCAGCAGTGATGGATAAAACCAAAATACAAGCCCTGACAGCTTTTATAACAATCCAAGGATTATGTCAGAAATGTTCGGCAGGGTGCATGAAGTAATCATTCGCTAGTCTTGTCTTTGTGGCCTGCATATGCTGCTGAGTGTTCCAGACTCCTGAAAAGGAATGAAAAACACAAGACACGTTTCTCCATGGATGGGGCGCACCAGGACAGCCCAGAAAGTTTCTTGCTGTTTTACATTTCTGAAAATTGCCTGCCTGTAGTCACTGCGGTTTTTACTCATCTCCTTGCAGTGTCGTCATCAGTAAAATAAGTTAACCGTACGTCAGTCGTGGCTCTGAGGGTGTCGTGCCAGAAGGTTGTCTCCTCTGGACTTCATTTTCTCATTTGTGACCAGACTTTGACACCTAAAATAAAAAAAACAAAAAAAAAAATACATCAGTGCTAAAGGCAGGAAAACGTTTGGGAACACCCTCAGGTTTTTAAAATCTCAACCAGTCCTGTCCTCTTTAGAAACACTTATGCGCCTCCTCACACATCAGATGAACTTTGACCTTGGTTGTAGTAATGCTGTGCAAACACTGCTCGCACCCTTGCTACTGTAACTCGATGCACATGTGTTTTTAATGATGCAACCACTAGCACTGCCAAGGCAATATCAGATGGTGTCATCTTCAAAGACGTGAGGTGTGTGTTTTTTCATCCAGAACATCTTACACAAACAGCTGAACCAACCCATGCCGCTCCTTGCTGTGGGAAAGAGATGATCCTTCTTGTCACGGAACCACAGAAAACTTCAGCCATTGTGAAAAAAGAGCGGGTGTGTTTTCCAAATAACGTGTTTGTTATGGCCAGGAGGTTCATGCGTATCTGAGGTCTGTGATGGCTTTTCCTGGCCTTTCTTCCATGCAGAGGGACTGAGGTTTCAAAGACTAACAGAAACGTGGCATGGCAGAGCGAGGCAATAGTCTGGCAAACATTCCTAACTTTTTAGCTTGCTTTGTGCAAAGCCTGTCATCCTAATGTCCAGTCAATCTGCAGTTCTGTCTGTGGGTTCTATCATGACTCTGTTGAGCCTCAGGCAGCCTGGCATGTTCTCGAAACCACAGAAGTTTTCTTTGAGTTAACTGGAATCATGGCGTGGAATTAGAAGCTCATTTTACAAGTCTGTCACTACTGTTGTCCCTCTTGGCCTGTTGGTGGTGGAATTGGTTTGGTTGTGGTCTTAAAAGTAGTGCAGTTTAGGTACTCTGCTCAGCTGCGATAGAACCAGAATTTTGGTTCCATGCCTGTAGATTGGATGCTCTGTTAGATCTGGAAAGCACCAAACCTAACCGAGACATTTCACAAGACATCTCAAGTATCGTGTATGACTTTAGTTTAGGATATTAGCTTAGGATAAGTATTTGATGATTAGTCAATATCCCTAAGATATATCTTCCCACAAAAAATGACATGATTCGGTCAGTTTGATCTGTGGCAAATCCATTGTATTATTTATGATGTTTAACAGTATCTTTTACTCTTCGTGGTTAAAAATAATTCTACGAGAGGTTTGGCGTTCCTTTAGGGCTTGTAGGTATTGGCTAATGGTGTTCACATTTTGTCTGTTCTGACTTTAGCCAAACCAAAGATCTGGATGTCTTGATTGTGTAGTGAAAGAAAGACAAATAGCACCTCACAGAAAACTGAAAAAAGTGAAAAATAAACAAATGTATTTCTCAGCTGCTGTGAAAAATGAATATCTAATATATTTTTTGTCAAAAAAGGATCTAGACCACAGAGGAGAGTTAGAAATGTAGTTCGAGATGTTCCCAGCACTCCCTGCTGCCAGGGATTTTGATGCTGATTCCAGTCATGCTAGCAAAGTACCCAGAATGATACTACTGTATTCAAACAGAGGTTTCATTCTACATGTAAATCCTAGAAACCCTGGTTTAGGGGATTCAAAAGTAAGTGGGTCAAAGCTATAGTTACTGCTAACAATAGAAGTACAGTACACAATGTGTTACATACATATGCCTTTTTTTCCGTCAGTGAAGCTTTTGCAGTGTGCCAATTCAGATATTTTAGTGTGTATGCTGCAGGTACATGGGGGTTAATCCTCCAGCAGTTACATCACTTTAACAGAACTCCCCAACAAGGTTTAATTACCAGCAAGAGGGACTCACCATGACCAAGGACAATGATGCAAGGAAAAGATCTGAATCCAAGCCACAATGGGGTTGGCTTACTAAATGCAACAGCTTTCAACCATCAGCAGCTATTATGAACTGTTTTTTCCGGATTGCTTTCCCTGAAGCCCTATGCTCAAATAGCTTGTTCCCCTTTATGTTCTGGCTGCTAACCGGCCACTAACTTTCTGACATGAACCTCTCCGTAATAGGTGGGTGACAGTACTTGTAATATGTTTGCTGAGTGTCTTAGCTTCAATGTGCAAAAATTTCTCTTAAACTTCACACTGAATCTTTTAAAACCGTATGTCCTCAACCTGCTATTGTGCAATTAGACTACCCGACTATGTCTGCTATATCCATTAGGCTACTTTGCTCTGGAGAGGTCCTCCACTGTAGCTCAACCAGAGAATGCATTATTTCAGTTGTGGCATTTGGACAAAGATTCTGGCCTTGAAAAACTATCCTTTGTGCTTTGGAGAAAGCTTTGTAAAATTCATCCCCAGTGTTGCAGTAAAGTACATCAATACTGAGACTGTTAAGTTCAAGTGCTGTCGAGATTTTCAGGCTGTCATGGATGTGCTTAGGTGTTGGCCAAGAACAGCTCACACAAAGGAACCCAAAAGATTGCATGTAATTGTGAATTTGTCATACTTGCCTTGATGATCTTGTCATTGCCAGTTAATCTCTGTGAAATTAGTATGATTTGGGAATGAATGCACCAAATTGATCCAGATTGAATTTTTTCTCCTAAACTGTCAAATAATATTGAACACTCAACACGGAACTGATATTCATCTTCAAACAAGTAATGCTTCAAGATTTCATTTCATTTTATCATATTTCATGTTTTATATATTTATATACTGTATACATTCTCACTATTTTGAATTCAGTCCAGTTTATGACATTAAAGTTAGCATCTTCAGTGTTGCGGTCCCCGAATCACGGCAGACTGAAATTAGTCCTGGAATTGTGTGTGCATATGGCCAACTTCCAGAAGCCCTCAATTACAATGCTGCAAAGCCAAAAAAAGGGAGAGAGGTAGACTGCGTGGAGCCCTTCAACTCTGCTGTACTGTTCTGTCACTCAAACACACTGTCACCACCATGGCTGAGACAGATGGCCACACTGCCTTTAGGGATACATAGGAGGCATTTAGTGCACACACACACAAACAGATGTTTTGTAATTGTTTCCTTGCAGGTATCAGTTAAACCACTGGAGGGAGCCTGGAAAAGCTGTTACTAGACACTCAATTAGTCAAAATTTAATAAGTATAAGGTGTTTCTGTATATATTTCCTCAAAATTAAAGTTAGATTTAATTTGCAAACAAGGCAGAGTAGTTATGAATTACAAGAGCTGAGGCAGAACCATAGACAATTGGAAGCTGCTGTCTTTATTTAATGAAAAAGACACAATAATTTTCTTTGTGGCAGACACTTGGTGGTTTTGGATTATTCTGCAGATGGTGACAGTCCTGTTGAACAATTTCCACATTGCTCCAAAGTGTCTTTCAGTCTCAGTTGCAGATCCTCTGCTGTGGTGTGGGTTCATTGCCAGAGCAAGTCTATTGTTTATGCAAGGAATTCTAACACCCTCGCTTCTTTTAAATATCAATATTTGAGTGTTTCCCCCCCTTGATTTAATAGTCAAACTCTTTATTCTCACAAGAACGATATGTTTTCTTGGGCAAAGTAAAATACTTTAAATGGTTCTTGGAAAACTACCCAGTCCAAGAGAACTAAATGTGGTAGCACACATTAATCCAGGACCTCACCTCTCAGACTTACATGAGAGAGTACTGCCATAGTGAACACACTGGGCACTGAGTCCTGCACCTTTCTAATTAGAGTTGAATAGCCACAATCGAAGACTCCCTGTCTGAGGTAGTATGCTATGCTACAGCTTGTGGTTTTGATGTTTTTTTTAGCAAAGGAGATCTTTCTGGTATGTAGGAGGAGCAAGGTGTTGACTTATTAAGTGAACTAAGAAGTGTAGGAAAATGTTATGTGCAGAATCTATTGTATGTGCTGTGGTTGGGAACAGAGCCCATAAACATATGGGAAAGCGTTTGAGGCATATACATACTTTTCTTAAACTAACTTATCCTGTATTTCAGTGCTGAAATAATACACCTTTTCTTAGTTTTTGCTGTTGTCAGGTTTTTATATTGCTCAGCTTTTTCTCTTTGTGTCTCTCCAGGTTTAAACAGGAGCCACAATGAAGACAGCTGCCAAGGGTTTTGGGATGCCGATAATGGACCCTTTGCACCGCAAGGGTTGGTGGAACAGAAGTATAGTCCTAATGGTGTATGTGGTCTTGGAGCTTGTAACAGTCCACTCACCCATGGTCCTGGGGACTCTTGAGCTACAGCTAGATGAGGAACAGCCAGCAGGCACAATTGTAGGTGACATCAGTGCAGGACTTCCTCCTGGCATCACTGCATCTTTGTACTTCATCTCAGACCATGAAGGCACAGGCGTAGGTAGCGATTTGGACATAGATGACAGCACAGGCATTATTAAAACCGCCAAAGTTCTAGACAGGGAACTTAGGGATAGATATAACTTCATTGCAGTCACCATGACAGGTGTGACCGTGGAAGTGACCATCAAGGTGAATGACATAAATGACCATGCCCCGATGTTCCCAAGAAAACGAGCTACCTTTAAAATCCCTGAGCAGACAGCCATCGGCACCAGGTTTCCTCTTGAGCCAGCTGTTGATGCTGATAAAGGCCAGCTTACGACACAGGGTTACCTTATCAAGGATGGAAATGTTGGCCAGGCATTCACCTTGGAGACCAGGAGGGGAAGCAATGAGGTTCTCTATCTGGATTTGGTGGTCAATGCTATTCTAGACAGAGAGAAAAGATCCACTTACACTTTGTCTCTGGAGGCCTTTGATGGCGGTTCCCCCAAAAGGACTGATCAGATGACTTTAGATATTACTGTACAAGACATAAATGACAACGCTCCTGTTTTCAACCAGAGCCGCTACCATGCCATAATATCTGAGAACCTCCAGTCGGGAAGCAACATCCTGCAGGTGTTTGCCACAGATGCTGATGAAGGAGACAATGGGATGGTGCTGTATGAAATCAACAGGAGACAAAGCGACCCAGATCGCTACTTTGTCATTGACTCTCGCAGTGGCATCATAACTCTCAACAAGCCACTGGACTTTGAGATGAGGAGAGTCCACGAACTGGTGGTCCAGGCACAAGACAACGCAACACAGCCAGAGGTGACCAATGCCTTTGTCACCATCCATGTCAGAGACTACAATGACAACCAGCCCACTATGACCATCATCTTTCTCAGCGAAGATGGATCTCCCAGAATCTCAGAAGGTGCACAGCCAGGCCAATATGTAGCCAGGATCTCAGTCACTGACCCAGACTATGGAGAGTATGCCAATGTCAATGTGTCACTAGAGGGAGGAGATGGAAAATTTGCCCTGACCACAAAGGACAGCATCATCTATCTGATCTGTGTGGACAAAATTCTGGACCGGGAGGAGAGAGACACCTACGAGCTCAGGGTGATGGCAACAGACTCAGGCACACCTCCTCTCAGGGCTGAGTCATCTTTCATCATCCAGGTGACTGACATCAATGACAACCCTCCTCTGTTTGACCAGCCAGTGTATAGGCATGTTATTCCTGAAGTGGTGTTTCCAGGGAGTTTTGTGTTACAAGTGACAGCTAGAGACAAAGACCAGGGGCCCAATGGGGATATTAGCTACAGCATCCTGCAAGACCAAGGTGCTTACTCCAACTGGTTCAGTATAGACTCTGTCACAGGGATTATCACCACTCTCTCACAGCTGGATTATGAAAAAAACCCCAATCCCAGTATAACTGTGGTGGCCACAGATGGAGGGAAGCCACCCCTATCCTCCACCGCTGTTGTAAACATTGTGCTTCAGGATATAAATGACAACGAGCCAGTTTTTGAGAGAAACTTCTACAACGTGTCCATCAAGGAGAACACAGCTGCGGGGACCTGCATTCTTGAGGTAGGACATTTTCTTGCACATTTATTTCATTAATAAGTTTGTGAATTTATTGATTTTGCAAAAACACTCCCACACTTAAGTATTGAGCCCGTGCAAGAGTCTGAACTCAACATGGGGGCAATTGTGAAGAGCATAACAAATGAAAATTTATTAGATAAATATGAGAGAAATTTGTCATACTTTGCGGACTCCTTTCATTCCTCTATGAAGAGTTATTTTTTTATGTTAAAGCTGTTTAAATTGGACTGCCTTAGTGGGGATTTACCTGCAGTTTTGCGCCAAGATGATCTCCTCTTTGGCTGTCCTCCCCTTCACCTCTCAAAAGGTTTCCAGGGTAACAGAGACAGTGTAAAGTCCTCTGTCAAGCCAGGCACAAAGGGGTTTTTTCACTTATTCACAGGCAGAGACAAATTCAGGGCTTTATCCAAAGAAATAGATGTCACTTCAGTCTGAAAAGGCACCTTAATTAGGCTATTTGAGTGTGAGAAAAAATAATGGCTGTAGGCGACAAGATGAATTAAAGTTTAGACAAATTGCAGCACCCCCAGTGACTGCAGTCCTGTTTCATTAAAACATATTTTCTGTAATTGTTTTTGGCCATCTTGTTAAAGAGACAGAACTTAGAAAAACTCAGGCCAGCAGTTGCTTTAATCATTCAAGTAATTTCTCATGTATAGACATTCATAAAAGTTCTATTTCACAAGTGTCTGCTGTAGTGTTGCATGGATCAAGGAGTTGGATACGGAATGCAGTCCAGAGAGAGGGTCCAGCAGACAGGATCTTGGCCCAGAGTTTGGCCTTGGGAGAAGGAGGGGTAAAAAGAGACCAGGCCTTACCGCGACTTCTGGCTTGACTGCAGAAATAGAAGCTACAAGGGCTTCTTGTGGGAGGTCCCCTAATTATAAATCACAGGGACCACAAGGATGAGGAGAAAGGAGAACGTTCTGAAATTGATTATGGAATTTTGAAATGGGACCAAAGAATAATTAAAAAATGTATGTTTTGGAGAACTGAAAAGCGCCACAGTTACTCTTTCCAATGTGGGCTGAAGTTCATGTTCTGTGTATTATTATTATTATTATTATTATTATAAATATTCAAAACCCCATATTTTGCTTTCTTTAAAACTAGAGATGGTCAGGCTTTTGTCCTTCCTCCTCATTACCTCCAAAGGCATCACTATCTGCTCTCAAAAAAGTCCCACAGTATGACAAGTTTGCTCAGTGGTCTTACTGCGTTCATGTATGAAGTAGTCCGTCAAAGCCACTGCTCTCAAACCTGCCTGGATGCTGCAGACATGTGTTTGGCGAGCCGTGTGAGAACAGACTGCTCTTACTCAGGGTGCCAGCGCTACATCCAAACATCTCAGCAAGACATCTGATGGCTGACTTTTTTTCTCTGCCGACGAAATTCCCAATTCCCTTTTTCCACACGCAGTTCTGTCCAAAAGACATTACAATAACGGTATTGTGATCATTAATTCAAACGTTTGAAGTGGCTTGATTATTTTTCCTCCACAGGTCACCAGCACTGAAGTTCATGATTATTCTAATAAAGTCTGGCTCCACAGTGCTGTGCTTGTGATATTTTGTCACTTTCCGCTATACATCAGTTGGTTTATGGATGATTTTAGAATTAGACGTGTGGAGGGGGAAAAAGATAACTAAAAATAAGGGCTTAAGCCTATTAACAGCAATCAGTCTTATAATTCAATATGCAAGATGTACTGCAAAGAAAATGGGTCATCATTGAGAGTGGAAATCAAATATGACATGAAAAACAACATTTTAAAAGCCACAAGCGGCATTGTGGAATGCATTTCATGAGCCATTACTAATTCTATTCTCCATTAATAGTTTTCTGACTGTGTCCAATTTTACAAGGTTTCTGGATGATGTAGAAGTCAAATACAACCATTACACCACAGATCTGATGCTACAAAGGCACCACAATTCCAAAGTAGTTCACTATACTCCTAGGATATATTTATTTGATCGATTTATGTAGCAAATTTTGTTCTCTTGCAGTGTTTTATATCTCTATTTTACGCTGTGGATTATAACCATGCATTCACTCAAGAGGTACTGTTACACTGTGCTCTGCCAGTGTGCGATTTATGACAATATTATTATTCTAAGTCTTCTTAGAATAACAGGAAAGTTAACAAGATTAAACAATTATTTAAAGGCCATTCACCCAAAGTTTTGTGGGTTTGTTGGACCTACAACATTATTGCTTTTTAAAAATAAAGCCAAAAGCTTGCATAATCAAAATTATGCAAGATTTTCACCAGTACTGATTTTTATTGCTCCAAAGAGAAGGAACTAGAAAGAAACATTTTACATACAGCATATACATATATTAATGAGCCCCACTGAACCATGAATGTGGGAGTAGCAGGAGCAGAAAGGTTCTTGTTGCTAGGTTGAAACCTTGTGTGTGTTTTGTGTGTGCGTTATTTCTGTTAGCTCATTTCTGATTTTGAAAAGAAAAGAAAATAGTCACCATCTTCTTTCTGCCTGGCTCTTCACTCACTAGTTTATGTATTTTAGCTTACTGTTTTAGCCAACGTTATGCTTTTGATGAGGTTAACTCATCTTACAGTTCTGTTACCCATGGCTCCAGTGGGCCCATACACCAACAACACCTAAATGTGTGTGTGTGTATGGGGGGGGCGTACAATGTGGGCTCAGTGAAAATATGTTCATGGTACATGTTCTTCACAGAAAATGAGCTAATCATTACATCATTTTTCTTTTACTAAACACTGGACACGGGTCCCACACTAGAGTGAATTAAGTCATTAAGCGTAGGACCTTTTGATTCCTCACTTGGAGGAATAAGAGTAATACAAGATGTCAAAAAATGAGGGATTATGAGACACATCAGCCAGCCCAAATATCTCCCAATTCACAAAGGCAAAGTCTGGTTGTTTGGGATTTAAGAGTTATTTGTCATTAATTCTTTTATGGCAAAATAATGAAACTTTCCAACTGGTTCAGCTGTTACACTTCATATCGTTTTTTTTTTTTGTTTTTTTTGTTTTTTCTTTGGTTCACAGTGTGTCTCAGCAAGAACTGTCCCTCTGTCTGTTTGGGGGGTTGGGGGGGGGGGGGGGGGGGGGTGTTGTTCTGGCTCCAGTAGAAAGACGAGAGGGGGTCTCCCGGCAGCTGAGGGGGAAATGAGCCCTGACAAGCGCTGGCATGAGTGACGGAGGTGACACAAGCAGGGGGGCTTCCTCGTCTGCCCGCTAGTCTGTCCCTCTCCAAATTCTTATCTGATTTTACTTCATATCTCATTAGCTGGGTATGAGGATAAGCCAGACCTAATTTTTAACCCCCACCCCTCCCATGTTCATGACAGAATGGATCGTTTGTCGTCGCTGGAGCCCTCGTAGCAACATGAAACGAACACTGATTGCTGCAAGAGATGGAGCAAACATTTTTCCCATTTTCTTTAAGCTTCAACACAAACTTTTGAATTCATCATTTCCTTTGCCACCCAAAGTGCTTCCTTTCTCACTGATGTCTTGGCAAGTTTTTTAACGAAACACAACACTTCCTTTGAAAAAACATCAGTGGTGTTGTGTGGGATTTTCGGCTATAGGTTTTCTTGAGTGCAACAGTACTTTGAGCCTGCTAGTTTTTAGTTTAGGTACCTACAGAGAGAGAATCTCTTAAATTGGTGTAACATGCGGTACCTTTGAAACACATTCATTATTTCACTGAATTCTTTAAAAGCAGCCTAGTTGAAAGAGTTACCTTAGTTAGGTGGCGCCCTGAATCTCTTCTCTATTCCTGCCAACATAAAAGCAGCCAGTGTGTGGGGAGAAAGGAATACTCATAAAGGAATACTCATTGCCAAGCACACTCGTAATTACACTGGAGAGAATGTATGAATGATTGAAAGAATGTGTTCCTTTCACACGAGTTCCTTACAGTTTCAACAGTCTTTTTGTACTACAGTTATCACCTACTGGTGCTCACCAGGAAGGTGTTATTAACACTGATTCTGATACCTTGAGGTGTGGTGTCCTTGAGCTGTGCTTTCTGAAAAACATGGCTATTGCAGTGGTGTGAGGTATTCTCTTAATCTAGCATTATGTTTTGGTTGTTCACTGTTTAATTGCGGGAGTTGCTTTTGTTTACCTTCCTCGGGCGACTTTGTAAAGCCTGTATCACAGAAATACATCTTGGTATTCGAAATCTCTTCCTTTTTTTCTTTCATGCGTGCAAGAATACTTACATTCCCTGTAGATCAGACTCATTTATTGTTTTTTAATGTTGAAAAACTTACCCCCTGAGAGTAAATTGATAAATTTGACCAGTGCAAGTTGCACATGGGATGTTGTGAAACTGGCTTGCTGCCAAATGGTTTATTTTATCAGCAAGCTCCATTTTTAACATTTGAACATTTAAGTGCTGAGCTCTCTGTTCATCCACAATAGTTTTTCTCTCTTAGTGTTTTAGCTTCTAGTCTTAAATGTTGACCATTTAAGACTAGCAGCCTGCATGCCTGTGCTGCATAAAAATGGCTCATTTTGACTTTGACCCAAACTAAAGTTCTGCAAAGCAATCATGTAAAATACAAGGATTTGGTGCCTGAAAAGTACACCTGACTTGCTCAGTCACTCTCTCTACATCTGCATGTTTTCTGCCTGTAATAAACTTTGCTAATTTCTCCAGTAAAACCTTTTCAGAGTATCCGGATGAGACTAACTAAGGAGATGACTTAAATTGCTAGTTACAGACTAGTATTTTGGTACACGAACCATATAATCAATTCTCACCAGACATTTTTCTGGAAATGGTTTTCGTCGAAATGTTCACTTGTCTGTTTTAATACCAGAGTGCCCTGTCTCCTTGTGAGATTGGTTTAGCTTGAGGCAAGTTGACTCTCCTTTTGGTCTTCTCTGTTTCTTTTTCCCCCTGCTAACTACCAAGCTTCGCTGTGGCTCTGCGGTATAACAGTATTTTCTGGGAACGGTGAAATTGCAGGAAACTGGATGTGCTACTTAATGTGTTTGCAAATGTAATACTTCCTTGAACACTTACTCTTGGGCCTAGCAGGGCCACTGAAGCGAGTATAAACACTGATGTACATCTGGATAGAGTGTGGGTGTTCAGGTCAAAGTTGCCATGCTTGAGACAGCTGAGCACATTTATTGTGCTCAGATGTCCGTCAGCAAATCTACTGCTTCTCTGAAGAGGAGAAAGTTGTGCTAAAATTTCTGATGTTATATGGTTGAATACAGAAGCATGGGGGAAGTACCATTCATTAGTGAAAAACCAAAGTTGTGGGTGTTATGGACACCAAAATGGGAAACAGAATAGAAAGACCCCACTACATTTGTAGACCATAAGTGTTTATTTTAGAGCTCTCAGTTTTGATTAATCTCCGAATTATTTTTACAATTAATCATTTATTCATCAGGCAGATTAAATGTCAGAAAGTAGCTGAATTCTGTACGACACAATTTCCCAAAGCTCGATGTGATGCAGATTATTTTTGTTGTCCAACCAACAGTCCAAAATCCAAAGATAATCAATTTAAATGATACAAGACAGAGAAAAGTCGGACCTTCTCACGTTTCAGAAGCTGAAACCACGAATCGTTGACATTTTTGCTTGATAAATGACTTAAAGGGTGTATCATTTATCAAAATTTAGTGTTGAGGGGCCATTCAGATTGTTTCAGTATTAGTTTCTCAGATAGCCGACTGCTTTGGAATAGTAACTGGTTCCTTAAATGTGTGTGTGTGTTTTTAAGACAGTTAATGTATTTATGTACCTGCTCAAGCTTTAGAAATATATTGTTGATTGTTGCTGTGTCAGATGCAACCGCCAGCTGATAAACTGGAAAAAAAAAATGCAATTAGATTTTTTTTTCTTTTTTTGGTAGCTGACCCTTATATGAGTGATGAGTGGTAAAGCAAGCAGCGTTTCCAAGACTTTGGGGAGACTGTAAAAGGTCAGTACGGGCCACGCAGAGTGTTAGCTGTGAAGCAAAAGCTGTCAGATAAAAGTCTGCTCCAGGGGTTTCCTGCCCGCATCTGGCACGGAAGGAAGATGGGCTTATATGGTTCTCTCGTGGGACAAGAAATTTCATTAACACAGACTGTCTGCCAGACTGTCTGCTGCAGGTGAGACAGAAGTCTCAGCACTGCTTCCAAGTTTCTGTGAATGGGTGTGAGTGTAGTTAAAGGGGAGAGAGAGGGAGAGAGAAAGAAAACAGTTGATAGTCTCCAGAGGGACAGTCAGCCTCTGGCAGCTGTGACAGAGCTCCGACTCAGCAGCTGGATCAAGCTCATGATCCCTCCTCTAGCATCTACTCTCTGTCTCTGAGGGGTGGGTTCTTCGTCACTCTCCCCCTCTCTTTGTCTCTGCTCGTCTCTCTCTTTACTCTTTCTCCTTGTCCATCCAGACTTGTTATCTTTCCCCGCTTCCTTTTCCCACACTGCTGTGTCCCATCTGTGATCCAGTTTCACCTCTTCACTTCCTCCTGTTTCCCTCTGGAGCGGTGACATGTGGACTGGAACAGGTGAGAGCAGCACATCTTACTGGCTAGGGACGCTCGGCCCTCCCCTGGAGTGACGCAAACATGCTGCCTGGTGGGTCTCAGTCGGACCGTGCCCAGGCTTATCCAATTTAACGATGCAAGAAAGAAATTACTAACACAGTGAAGTCAGACTGCAGGTGTGTGTGCCTTCGTAGTCACAGTGTTGCATTCAGGCTCAAGAGGAATGCTTTTGCTTGACCTTTGTAATAGAGACAATTATTCATTTTGTTTCCCTCCTCCTTTGAGACAAGTGATAGTGTGTGTGTGTATTTATGTGTGTGTGTAGACTGAGGGCATGCTGTGATGAGGCCTGCCAGGCCTTCTGTTCTCACAGCCCTCAGTCCCCCTGCACATGTGCAAGGCAGTTGGCACTGCTAAACAAGCTGGGCATCAGGAAGCATCATCTGCTCATGATATTCATTCTGTTCCAAAGCAAATCAGTGCTAAATCATCCATCCAGTCCCCTGCTGTCCATAAGAAGCCACCAGACTGGAAAGCAGACGCTGAGTGACAGCTTGCCAGGTAACAGAAATCAGCAACCAGGAAACTAGATCCCAAACAAACAGAAACAAATCAGTTTTTGGTATGATGATGAAGTGCAGGTATTGTAATGGCACATATTCAGTTGCCAGTATGTATTTTACATTCATGACAGAACTGCCTTTTTTCTAGAAAAGCACGCTCTATATATACACAGCCCCAAAATATCTTAACCACTGAGCAAATCTTCTCCATATCCAGAACTCCACTGTTAAAAAGAATGCATCGCTTTTGTCTGCCAGCAACCTCAGCCCCCCTTTTGCTCCAGCCTTGCTACTGCACTGACTGCCAGTTGAAATAGTGATTGAGAAGAATGTTACTGAGCCCAACAAACTCATGGAAACAACGGCGAATCCAGTTACAGGGCGTGTGGTCAGATCATCCTATTTCTGCTCCCAATCAGATCAATTTTGGTTTACGACAAGGTCTGATTAGGGCTGTGAAGGCGGCTAAGCATGAGGATTAGTCGATGCCTCAGCTCCCCTTGTGAAAAGTAGGTGATAGAGGGTAGTTTTCAGGAGAGAGGTGGTAAAGCAAGAGAAAACATGCAAAATATGAAACAAGGCCAGAGGTAAAGAGCCAAGGTTATCTCTCTGTGTGGTCAGGAAAACGTGGGACCCGCACTGACACTGCACTGAGCAGGATGTTTTGCAGATGCTTGTTAATATAATGATGCTATGAATGCTCTCAGCTCCTGTGTGGACGAATTTTGTGCTTAGGGTTGGTATTGAACCCGTGTCCTTTTTTTTTGGTACCAACTGAAAGATATAATATGTGAAATTTCTGCATTAAAATGTGTAGAAACGCCTAGACCTTTGTTTGTTGCACGCTACATTATCCTGGGTGTTTATTCAATGTGATAATGCGTTTCATTTGGTCGTTGTAACTTCCAGGAGAGAGTCAAAGAGCGAGGAAGTCCATGAACGACACCAAGCATAAACATTAAAACACTACCTTGTTTGTGAACATTTTTGCCCTGTCACACGAGACAGATTTTATTGTCAATAGAGGCTGTTGACAACAGTGAAGAACTCTTATGATCACATGCTACGAAACAGTGTCAGCTTTTTTGGAATTGGGTTGTACATTCCTCTAAGGTATGGCAAAAAAGTATTATTGAAGTTTAGATATTTGGTCAATGTTCAAGTATAATAGGTCTGAAATTATATGCTGATGAATGAATTGGCTTCATTGATAAATTTTTAAAATTCGTTAATGGCAGTCATTTATCAAACATTTTCTGGTACTCTGACGTGGCTCAGTTCTAATGAGTAAGCAGTTTTTTTTAAAGCTTTGTAGCACAGAGAAAAAGATAGCAAGAGGGAGAGAACGGAAAAAGAGGTTTTTGGGGTGAGACGCTCCACTTTTACATTGCGGTTACCCAACATTGTCTGTCTTGGCTTCAGACAGAGAGGCACCCAGGACTGCTCCAACCAGACTCCCAGTCTGTGTGCACTGATGCTTCTTGGTGGTCCTCCCTCACACTATTGGTTGCATATCTTGAAGACTTCACCACATTTACCAGAAACGCCCAATGTGTTATATGGGAGGACATCTGTTATGCCTTATCTATTCTAAGTTAATGCATTCACCCTGCAGATTAGTTGCAATAAGGAGACAACTGCTTAGCTTAATGCTGACTTCCTCTGAGTTCTGGGAGGTGATTTAAAGATTTAGCGGGGGAACTAATTAACATAGGATTACGTACCTCATCAATAAGGCCAATTTGGTCTGGCGCTGCAGAGCTGTTGAGAGTGTGTTACTTATTTTAACCAGCTTGTTGAAAGGCCAAGTCTTTGTTTAGATTATGCTGTATAGCCTGATGCTGTGAGGAGCCTGGAGGCAGAGTAGGGAGCAGTGGGACTCTGTGCTGTAATTAGGCAGAGATGGTATGCAGGACTCAAGACATCTGATGTGGTATCAGAAAAGGCGAACAAAAAGCCAGGCACTGTAGGGTGTGTGTGCGTATCTTGATGTAGACAGGGTTTTAGGATGGAAGAAATTCTGTAATCAGTGCCCTGGGCTCCTCCCAGATCGTTTCACAAATGCATCTTGTGAGATCCAAAGCGTCAACACAGAAGACTCAAGAGCAGGGAAATTTATGAAGCATGTATTGTTTTGGCCGTCCATGGACTTGACTGGACATGCAGCCAATCTGATCCAGTCAGGACTGAATCATATTGAGTTGCTGCACATTGAAATGTGACTGACTAAACATTTTTGTGTTTTTTTTGTGAGTGGCCTGCACACTGTACAGAGACTCTCTTTCAATCAAGAGTGATCACCCTCAGTGGATATATGAAAAATATTTTATGGTTAAGTTGCCAGAAACAGAGTGCATTGTCTGCAGCAGCCTTAGCAAAGTCAGCTCACCATTCAAATCGATGCAGACAAGGAGCCGCTCGGTGCAGTAGTCGGGATAATGGAGAAACAAGTTGTTGATGCTTTCAACAAGCCAATTCATCATCGCCAGGGCTAAAGTCATCCAGACATCTGGTTTCAGAAGCTGTCTCCAGTCAAAATTGGCTGTGTCTTTATTGAGGATCCTTGGAAATGATGCATAATATATTTCATCAGATCCCTGATGCAACTACAAAAGCATCAAATCCCAAGTGCATTTCTGTCGTGCTACAGAATACTGTATCATCTGGATCCATCTGCCCTTCCTTACAACCAAGTAACCTTTTCCATCACCTGTTTTCTCAGTGCTGCTCTGGTAACATAATTTTGGATTTTTTGTTTCTTGCATTGTAGTGGTTTAAGTACAACCTTGCCCTCATGTGGTGGGTGCTACTCACATATAGTCTCATTGAAGAGGCTGTGGGGGCGTGCAGGTATGAATGATCTGTGCAGATCTTTGGCTTGATGCCTGGGCAGAACTACAAATTCACCTGCTGCCAGTTTTGACACTCAACCACTTAGTGCTTACAGGACCTGATTAGCCCAGACAGTGAATACGATGATTAATGTAGCAATTTGCCTCGTAAAGTCACAACATGCTGGAATAACATAGCTTACGAGTCGAGCTGCGTTGGACAACGTACCTTGAATTTTGAATCTTTGAGTGATTCAGGAAAAGTTAACGAATACCTGATTGATTGTTATGTTTCACTTCTGCATTCGATTCGCGTCTTTCAAATACAACCACAGTTTTTCTGTTTCTGGTTGTGGAGCATGAAGATTTTGAGGGAGGGGAGAGAAATACTAAAGTTTGAACTGTCGTAGTTTAGCTATGGGCCTGCTGGTCTAATGTCTTGTCAAATGTGGTCTCTTGACAGATCGCCCATCGTTATGAATACAGGACGGTGGCAGTTTCATCATCAAAAGTATAACAAAAGCTTTGATTAAAAATAAATACTGGTTCCAACCCAGGGGAATCCATTGAGTGATGTTTATGGTTGATTTTGACAACATCTGAAAAGTCTCCTGGGCTCTATCCAGTGGACGTGCGGTCTCCAAAGCAAACAGAATGTTTGATAAGACAGATGAGACAAAGAGTCTCTTACTTATTGTGCTGCAGGATAGATAATACCCGTGTGCAGAAATGGTTTATTTAATGGTTTTGATTTATGGTCAAACCTGCTACAATAAATGTAGGATTTTTTTCACCTTAACTCTATCAAAATCAACACTCAGCACTGTGAGTGTCCTTTGACTTTAAAGATAGGTGTTTCTGCTGTATTAAAAAGATTATTCAGAGGTTATGAATGATAAGTTGATAACACAATTATTTTGGCAGGTCCACCGTTACATTCAAGCGCTTGCCAAATGAGTTAACACAATGCTGATTAAATCTGTAGTATGTGGCAACTTTATCCGCACTGACTCACCCGTTAGTTTACCAGAGCTGAAGGCAGGAGCAACTGTGCCAATGGAGTAGGCTACAGCAAGTATATAAGAAAGCACTATAGGTTGAAGCATCCTAAGTCTAATGCAAGCGCAAAGCTTTTCGTTTATACCACTATGTGTAATTTGAGTGTTAAAGGTTTAGTTCAAGATGTTAAATCCACTGTAACAATGCTTTGGCAAACACCTTTTTAGTGCACCATAATGTATGGAGTTGACTGAATGGGAAAGATGAGAAAATAATTAGACTCCTTTTCTGGCTTTAAATCTCAGCCACTTTCAGTCAGCGCTCTTCCCCTGTCACCATCCCTGTCATCGCTGCTACTGTGCCATTTTTTATTTATGAGTCTTCCCTTCAATGTTTTTTCTTTTTTTTTTCTTTTTTACCTCAAGCATACTAATTCTACACTCCAATAGGCTTGGTGGTATCCATGCAATTTTTATTCTCTTATTACCATGAAGTCATCTTTGAAATATCGTCCCCCTTTAATATGAAATGAACAGCATGGAGGTCTTCTGCTAATATAATCTGTCTGCCTTAACAAGAGGAAACGTTTTGTCCTTTAAGAAACCACGTTTCCGAAAGTTAAGTCAGTAGAAGTTTTCTGCAGTCTCCTTTTTGCCTTGCTTGTGTATTTGCAGAAGGAGGGTTTTCTTTGAGAGACTTGTCCGAGCCTCCTGCAGTTCTGTAAATGACTTGTAAACAGAGTGTTTAAGTGTGAAGTCACCCTGTGCCCTGTAGCTTCCGCTCTTTATTCATCACACTAACACAAATGCACACTGAAGTATGGTGAATGTTTTGGCTAAAGAGCTGGGGGAAGGGCACCACTGCTGTTCTGGGCCTGGGCCAAGCTCTGACCTGTTCTGTAGGAAGTAATTTGTGCAGGAGGGACACATTGGAGAAATTCTATTTTTTAAAAAAGCACTTTTTTTTTTAAATTAGACTAGTTTAAAAATTTGTTTGTCTTTGATCTAAAACAGCACACAAATTTGATAATTTTTAAAATGACCATTTTGGTCTCTAGAAATTTCTCTAATTACCTGCAGCTATTCATTGGGCATAAATTTTAACTTTCAGAATTCTAAAAATGGAGGAAAAGAATGAATGAAAACATTAGCCTTGAAAATGCTAAATGAATAATCAAGCAAAATGACTCTACTCTGACCTCCGCGCTTGTGATGAAACTGAATAAAAAAAGTGGAAAGTGACTGAAAGAAATGGGGAATGCGGAAGGAGGAAGAGTGAGAAAGAAAGCAGATGCTGAGAGGGAAAAGGAGGCGATTTACCTCATGCAGGGTGCGTGCAAAAATGGTGTGTAGATGAAGCTCAAGTGGTGGTTTGTTACCATGGCAATATTGGGAAATAAGGACGGGGTAAACAAGAAACCCCATCGATTTCAAAGTGCCTGTTTTTCCATTGTAAGTGTGCTGGGCTATATATGTACTGGGACAGTCTTGCATCATGCAGATGTGAAACTTAAACACTTTTTTTTAACTTTCTGTTCTGTACTGTTAAGAGTTAAGCTGTCCTTTTTCCAGAGTTTATCACTGTTTCTTTTTGGACTGTCTCACTGTCTCAGCTATCACACAACATTATCAACACATCCAAGAGGTCTGGGGAACATGTAGCAGGGTCTGAGGATGTTTGTTTGGAGATAGAAACATCATGATCTCTTGGCTAGAGAAGGTACGTTTGTCCTGATGTATAAACACAGAGTATAAACTGAGCTATCCGATGAATATATATTGTATATCAGCTGAGGTTTTCGTTTAGAGGGGGAACTGGGGGGAACAGTGGACTGAATATGTTTATTCATCATGTTCACCCTCCTCAAGCCCCCACCCTCGCATGTTGTCAGAGGCTGGGCCTCTGCATCCGTCATGCAGGACAGACATGGGGGAGCGTTCACAAGGCCTTCTCTCTCCTGAACTTCAGCTCTGCTCAGACGTCTTTGTCCATGCTTTTTGTCTCACTGCAGGAGCTTCCTTTCAACGTCCCTCCCAGCTCTACTGAGTTCTGATAACGGATCAGGGGCATCCTAATGAAGTGCCAGTATGATTAGATTGAGTTTGCCCTTCGTTTTCCACTTGGAAGGGAAGAGCTATCAGTCTAAAAAACACTTCCCTTCAGAAACAGACTTATCCTACTCGAGCTTCCAGACTGTTCCAAACATTTGGGCTTTATCTCCCACAATTCAGCCCTGCGAAGAAACAAACATAAATCTTATCTCAGAGTGGACAAAGCGCATGTGGGCACTGTGAACAACAAAGTAAACACTTGAGAATCTTTCAGCTTTCATTGGACTGACAAAGTATGTCTGAGGACCGAGGATGTGTTTACCTGAAATATAAAGTAGTCATGCCTTGTCAGTCAAAGTAACAGAGGAGTGTGCCTTTCTCATTAGTGAAGACGGCACAGGTTCACTATAGTTTCTACTTGTCAAAATGTAGTTCTGGTGTTGAGATGTCACTACACACAGGAAATCTTCACAGCATGACAAGCAGTGACAAATTAAAACTTATCAGGAAAACACACACACAAAAAAATCAGTAAGCACAAGATAAGAGCAGAAATATATTTAGAAATTCAGTTTGATTTTATAAAGCTAACTAGTGTTTTTGTGATGCACTTACAAATGACTGTAAGTTATAAAGAAACTATGTGTTTTTGTAAGGGGATGATAGAGATGAATTGTGCAGCACTTTGCATGTTATTGTGTTCTTTTCCCAGTCTGGGAAGGTGGGACAAAGCTGCAGGATTTGGCCAGTGTTTGTGCAGTAGGAGAAGGGTGCATCAAGATGAGGCCAAAGCACACAAGCTGAAAAGATTTCTTGGCCTGTACATACAGGAGACAATACTTGAATCACAGCAGATCCATACTTAGGGAACAGTGGGATCTGAAAGCAACCCATGTTTTAACTGACCTAATTCTTCTGTGCTTGTGATTGAGTTGAAGTCATAAATTTGGCCTGCTAATGATATTACAGGACAGGACAAACACTTGAAGATGGGAACTTATTGAAGGAAACTGGGTTATGTTGATCCAAGGCACCCAACACACTTCAGTACTATTCTAGAGAGAAGACAACTAAACTGTCTAAAATCAGTGTGATGTCTCCCTTGTCTCCTTGCAGCCAGTAGGCACAGGCAAGGTAACTAAGCAAGTGACTTGTTTCATTCACTGCAACGACTCCCTCAATTCCAGTGACTGTTTTTTCAGTTCTGAGAGACCCGGGCCGATGAGGGGACTCCTGCAGGATTTTTCACTATCCACTTCCTGGTTTGGCTTGGGTTCGGTCTGAAGGGAAATGAGGAATGATGTCCTTTAGGTCACAGGCCATGATTATGGGAATAAGTATGAGGAAAGGAGTACTTAAAAAAACTGTCCCAGTGGATATTTTGTGTAGCTGTGGCAAGTGCTACAGAGCTGGCGCTGCAACCTCCAGGACTCTGTAGACCATTTTAACCACTTAGGTCATTTGTTATTTTCTAGAGAGCCTTCTCTCATCTGTAGGAGCTACCATTTGGAGCACTAGTGCTTTGTTGAAATCACCCTCTTTTTAAAATACTCGGCTGATTTATTATAAACCATATTGAAGTGGTTCGGTCTTTTCCTTAAAGTAAGTTTCTTTGTCATAAACTCTTTGTGTCAGATATATTTATATATATATATATTTATATAAGACCTTTCACGGCATTACATGATGAGTCTGTAAAAATTGCAGACTTGATGGACTGCACAACTCAAGCAAGATTCAAGTGTTGGCCAGTTTACAGAAATGAATGGAAACCAATAGAGGGGATTCATGGAGCATAAAACATGTTAGAAAATACATTAAACCCTTAATGTTACAGAAGCATGTGTGCTTTGATATCAAGTGCATGAGACTTTGTGGTGAATGGGCTGAAACATAAAAATCTTAATCTCTTAAATTTCAAAGGGATCCATGAATCAAGGCTTCTTTTTTGTTAAAAAAAATCCACTTGTCATTGGGACTCTTGTCTCTTGGAGGTTTGCTTCTCATGAGTCATAACTTTCTGTGGTAGTTTTGATACGACCTCTACTTTACTGGTGTTCTCTCAGTGCGTTGCCTTCTGTGAAGTTCATTACTGGTTTACAGTATGTAATAAGGCTCATTAATTTGATCCCAGTGGTACTCACTCCTCTGCTCAAAGGGGTGAGTGCTGGATTTGGTGTGGTCTCCCCGAGGCTTGGGTGGTATGGTGAAAGGGATTAACGATGTGACGTCAGAGTGCTCTGACTGGAAAGAGTGGCATGATATGCTCACATAGCCGTGCTCACGTTGGACAGTAGGTTAGTTTCCAATCCCTGCTTAAGCTTGGGAATCTTCAGATGTGGCTGCTGGAGGAAACCAGTGGAAATGAGCACCGTGGCAGTGGTGTGCTCTGTGGATGAGAGAGAGGAAATTGCTTGCTCATACAGCACCAAACTAATTTAGGGTTTTCAAATCCTTTCCAGGCTCACCGAAGAAGAGTGTATTATATAACTCACTACCTTTGTTTTCTGTTTCTTAGCTAATTAGATATGCAAAAGCAAAGAACAGAGGGGAAACTGTTTTTCTAAAGTGGAATGTCAGGCTAGATTGATGGATCAACCATTTCCCCATATTCATGCTATTCTGCAAAGTAAATTATTCAAATCAATTCAAGTCAGCCAGGACAGCTCATAGAATACTTGTGTGAAGCGCCTTTTTTGAGATACAGAGCTCATTTAGCTATGGTTGTTAGCTGTGTGATGGGTGATGCTGAGGGGAAGGCAGATTGGTTCTAACTAAAGCAAATAAGTTCTTCATCTATTGCCAAGGACCCTCTGACTTTGCCTTTTATTTAAAAAAAAAAAAAAAAAATCAAACCCTTGTCTCAAGTGCTGAAGAAATATAAGTAGCTCTTCACATTTAATAGTACCTGGATAATTGTGGTCATGCCCCTGCTCTTCACCCTCACACTACTAAATTTACTGTAGTTACTGTTTGTTCTAGTCTAGAGTCCTGGTAACCTGTCCTAATTAAGGTTTTATTTACAAGCACGTCAGTGTCCTTGTTGCAATGTTTCTTTTAACCCGGAGCGCTAATGTGAAGCGAGGGTCTCTTCAGAATACCAGTCTAGACCCTTTTCACTCTGTGAGCCTACTGTTGCCAGGCTGTTAAAAATGCCAGAGGAGTTGCCACAATGTCCTTGTGTAGAATGGCTTATGGCACAAACACGGCACTGTCTGTGTTTGTAGGGACTGTCGATGTGGGACAGCTGCTTTATGATGGTAAACTCCTTTCCTGAAAGCTGGGGACCCCCCTGCTATCTCGCCAGCATAACCACATTGTACGTGAATTGACTTAACATGTTGGATTAGCTTGTTAAATACAGTCATCCTTTCCCTCAAAAGTACAATCCTGACATTTAGGACATTAGAATACCAACAAAGACTGTCCAATCTTTCTCAGGGCTTTCTTTTCTTGTTTATTCTTGGCCCAGGGTGAGGAAGATAACAACTTGCATGCTAATTATGCTTCTAGGGGAGAGGTCACATGTTGAGATTAAATCAAAGTTTGATGGAAACAAACACAAGAAAACAGACCAACAGATACCTTTGTTGTTCACACAGATAAATAACTTTTCTTCATAGGGATTAAAAAAACTTCAACAAAATATACACTGCATGAATGCTGCCAAACCAGTGACAGGGAACTCTTGCCATCTTGGCAAGTGTCTGCACAAAATAAATACAGCAAGACAGAAAGGGGAAAAAAGCAAGTGAATATTGGGATCCAGACCAGCAACAGAACTGTGTAGGTTTTTTATCTTTTTTTTTCTCTGTCATACGTACAGGCTGAAACACATCTTAACAACATGTAAGAAGAAGACAGCGGTAAAGAGATAGATAGAGAAGGCAAAAATGGAGTGTTGAAAAAAAAGAGAGCAGGAGAGGTCTAAGTAGGGGAGAAGAAAAAAAAGAAAGCGAGAAAATGGAATAAAAATAGGCTCATGATGGAGCTGGTGTCTCGATGAGGCAGCCCACTAACCTCAGAGGCGCCACACTCCCTGGTTTATCCCAGCCCAGTGAAAAGGAGGGGCCACACCACAGATCTTTCTGACTGCCAAGGCTCCAGCGCCAGGCCTCTCTCTGTCTGGTTGTGGAGGGGCCAAGCATCTAAGACTAAGGCAGCAAAGCAGAACTCCCCTCACTGGATGGCAGGGCAGCCCCTCACGTTTCAGAGAGGGAACCATTACGCACTCCCATCCTGGTGTCACATCGGACCTGCCGGGCTTTTTTTCTGTGTGTGTGTGACTGCTGGGATGGTTCTGTTGGTTTAGCAGAAGTTACTGACTCAGTGTGGGAGCTGGCTGCCACTGAGTCAGAAGCCTGACATTTGAACTGCTCAGGCAATATGACTGCACGCTGCAGTGTAGGTCACATCAATCACAGCAAGTTGGGGGCCGACAGAGCAGACGTGAACCTGGCAGGAGGTTGGTGACCTGGGAGTGAAATTCCACAGGTTTACCATCACTTCCTGTCTTCCAGATCTGTTCAGTTGTGTGGCTGCTGAACACGAGTGTGCAGACAAATTGAAAATCAAAGTTATGCACCAAACAATTAAATTCATTTGAATTGTCATCCACACTTCTAATATGTGTAATTTGCTGTCGGATTCATCTTTGTACAGGTTGTCAGATGCATAGGCAAGTGAATGTTCATTTTTAAGCCGTGTTTATGCTTTAGAAGGTAATTGTACGTAAAATCGCCTTAGTTCTGCGTCTGATCCATCAGGAAGTCTACACCTGGGAAATACTGACAGACAAAGAAAGGAAGAGAACTAGACAGCTCAACATGCTCGCTCATCTGGAGGATATTCAGAGCAAAAATATTTTCATAACTGTTTGAAATTTTACATATTAAGCAGATTAAGGGGACTGCACACATTTTTTTCCCCTCAGCTGAAAAAAAGAACATCTGGATTGCATCAGTTGTGTCTTACAAAGACTGTTGTGCTACTTTCTATTTGTAACTTGACAGAAGAAGTGTGCAGAAAATACGAAATAGATGGGGTATTTCTTGTTTTTTTATGTTTGTTTGTTTGTTTTTTTTCCTTTTGCATCTCCCTCTTGTAAAGCAAGTACGCAGTATAATTAGATGGCCAAGATTTGAAAGCTATATTTTTCAAAGCCACATTGGTTTTAAATTGGCTGAACGGCACACATTGCTCAGTTATTCTATATCAGGAGTTTGTAAGCCGAGTCTTCCTTTTGTTTGCAAGTGAAGTGCAAGAAGTGCAAGATTACAGTATGATTTCACTGCAAATGAATCTATGCTCACTTCCTTTTGCTACATAATTAAGATGAAACGTTGAAGCACTGAAGTACAACATATATTATTATAGGAGCTGTTTTAAAACCTGCATTTAAAGTTCATACAGATGGCCATACTGTGTACCATAATACAGTACAATGTCTGTGCATTTTTCTTAAACTGCTGCAAAATGACCCTAATCCATAAATAGCTTTTGAACAGGGCTGAGAAGATGTAAGTAGTAGTTCAGAAGTGGTGATGTCTCAAAATTACTTATTGCTTTGTTAATTATGGAGATGAATTGATAGCAAAATGTGGGCAAACTGGGAAGATGATGAATCGCAACAATTTTTCTACCACAAGCTACATCTGAGCGATTGCACAAATTGCAGGATCACACTTGCTTGTCCAGCGCCGTGTCTGTCTTTCTGCCAAGTCTGAATGATCTTTACATTTGGTAAAAAGGTTTCTACCACAGGTGATCATAGTGGGAGTAAAAATCCACGGAGAAGTTACATTATGGAAATGCCTCTTTGTCCAGCTACAAACTTGTGTATTTTCCATCTCCTCTCAACCTTAGTCAACCAACAAACAAGGTCGAATGAAAGCCACAAGACAGTGCTGAAAAACATTTTTATAAAGCTTAGATTTTCTTTAGTACACCAGTCCAACTGGTCACAAGGTTGAGCCAACTGAATGCTTTGTTGTGGCTGTAATTTTTCAATTGTCTTTGAAAATGGTTAACCTCAAAATACCTTCAGTATCACAAAATATGCTGTTTTAGGCAAACAGGGACAAGACTTTTATCCACTATTCTGTGTTTTTTATGAAAAAGTCTCATTATTAGCACATTTGGCACAAATTAAGTTCCATTTCTGTCCGTGTCACACTGGTGTTCTTTATTTGGTGTGGTCTTTGATAACACTAAAAGTGTAGAGTTATAGCTTTATTCAAAACCGCCCAGTTTGCACTCTAAGACCTTTTCATCTGGTAGCAATCTCCCCGTGAGCAGTTTCAGCCACCAAAAGCCCAATCCATCAGCCACTGTCATGTGCAGCAATGAAATGTGAAAGGGAGTGTAAATGCAGAGAGGCATAATGTTCTTTTAAAATGGAAAATGCCAGTTTAAACTTAATTTGTGCCTAATTCTTTTTGGAAGAACAGGAAAGTAACAAAATACATTCAAAATTCCACTTAATGTATTTCAAGATGAACCCCAAGCATTAAAGAAAACATGTTTTCTCTTTTTAAACCTGTTGCTTGCTCATTAGTCTTAAGATAACAATGGGATCATAGTTAAATGTGTTTATTTCATTCAGACACAACAGACTGGTTTTAATTGGTTCCTCTTTCATGTTTTACGAGACTGTCACCACAGTGTGTTTGGGTTTGATGCAGAAAATGAGCAGCAGATTGAATAAACTCTAAAGAAAACAGAGAGCACTGTGCATGCAGTGCAAGTGATTGTCGCAAGGCTAAATGCACCATATGTATTCCTTTAAGAAAGCAGAGCGCATTTCCTTTTTTATGAATTCCTCCCAAAGTCATCGCATAGTGTGACCTTATTTACCTACGCCAGCTCAGCTAACTGGTTCCAGGCTTTTCCGTTTAAATTGTCTTGAGCCGGTGGACAGATGATAACGGCACAGCAGGTCAAAGAAGGACAGGACAGCCTTCAGCTATCTTCCACATAAAACAAATCATATCCGCTCAACTTTAAGGAGTAAGACCTGGGATAAAAGGTAATATTAACTGTCTGTCTAAACAGATGAAAAGCAGACTAAGGGCTTGCAGCCTCCTCACTCCTGCCCCAAGCATCGGGCACGCAGTCAGTGCTGCAGTGCGTCCCCTCGTGAAGGTCAATGGAGGGCTACATGTTGGGATTATGGGATGCAGGATGTCTGCCCTTACTAGACTGAGAAAAGGAAATGAGAGGTGTCTAAATAAAGCCATTTAAAATGAGTCAGAAGAAATGTGAACAAGCATCTTGTTCCATTCACTTATGGCTTGAGATGAGATGAAGTTGCACTGAAAAAGATAATGTACTGAGAGAAAGGGAGAAACAGCAAAAGTGAAAGAAGGAAAATCTTGCAAATCACAGCTGTTGGAAATGCAAGCCTACTCAAAGTTTTTTCAGCATTATTAAATGTCTCCTGTGGAGGAGTGATGGCTGCAGGGTCAAAGTGTCCTGACAGAGACGAGATAGCCATGTAAGACTATCACCGACTTAATTTAGAATTTGCTCTATGCTGATTGTTTGTTATTTTCACCCAGTCTGCCACTTTGGAACATCATACTTAAGATAAATTAAAATTGATGCATTTGGAGGCCAACATTCTAAATCTGCTGGCCATCAGCACACATCACTACTTTTGAATATCTTAAATGCTGTCTGTGCTACATTTTCATTTGTTGCTTTGTACTAATGCCGATAAAACTAATAACCTAAACCACCTAATCTGCAGTTTTAATAGAATTATCTGCTCACAGTGGAAAGCAAAAAGTCAAAATAACAGATAACAGTGCTAACAATAGTCTCTGGGAGGCTACATTGGGATGTCGTATCAAATCTAATTTATGCTTACTTAGACAACATCTGTGTTATGCGGTCAGAAGCCCTGATGTGCAAAACAGTAACAGAAAGTGACTTCTTTGTCTTTGTCTTTGTCTTGCTGTACAATTACACAACCCTGTCTGTGAAGGCTGAGGGTGAACACTAAGGTTATAGTTCGAAAACAATGTTTGCATCATCTCAGATTTTAAGGGACGTGTGAACGTGCTGGACGTCTGTTTCTTATATCATGGTTTCTATGTTTGCACTTCATGCAGATGAAATTGATTGACCTTTTCGGTCATTTTTGTTTTCCAATTTACATAACTGTGAGTTGTTTTACCAGGGTGAATTGCACCTCAGCAAGTAGCCAGAAGTTAGCAGCTGCTTCTCATCTTTCCCTACAAGCATGTGTGTTATGGCTCCGCTCTGATTGGGTATCACATAACCCCCTTGTATCTCCTGAGCCCTTCGAGACTGGGCTGTAGGCACCAAATGTTTTATTATTGCAATACAGAGGTCTCTGCACTTTAAAGAATAGCTCATGGCAGAACATATTTTAAATGCATATTTGTTGTTTTGTTAAGTAGACTAAACGTTGCAAAGAACAGGAAACAATGCCTGTAAATATAATTGACAACTAACAAATACAAGATGTTTTCCAACTGTAATCATAAATTTTGTTAAGTTTTGCGTAGTAAAGTACTAGTGCAACAGTATTGTGCTGGACAAGTACTTTTTCCAATCTAGTTCATATCAGCAAAACTGTTCCTGAAATTCAAATTTGATTCAAGCGTTCAACTAAATCCCAAAGAAAACACAAGTTGGTGAACTGTTGTGTATGTTCACCATTATTAGACTGCAACTGCACAGCTACCATTCAACATGACATCTCCATTTTCAGTGATCCCATTTTGTTGAGAGCTTTTCTCCCTTTTCCTCTTGTCAAGGGTCACTCGCCGAGATATAAACCTGGTCTCTTGCCAGGCTCAGTCTTATATCTGCCTCTCTGTTTTTGGAAGCCAGCCCTCTTTGTGGCTCCTCCACTTCCCGCATCCTGCGCAATGGTCCTTAGGTTGTTTGTGAAATGGAAGTAGCACAGGACTCCTCTGGGATGTAACAGAGAAGGGGAAGGTCTGTAGCCCCCTCACCTCTGTGTTCCTGCAGAGTCCCCAGTGGCTCGCTCAACAGTGAGTTTGCTCTCCTGGTCTTTAGACTTTTTGTGTGTGTGTTTGTCCGAGAAAGATAGGTCTTTATGGTTGTGTGATGAGGGTGGGCCTTTTTGCTTTTTTGCATTAGAAGTAGATGTCACATTGAGTTAGTCCAGCAGTCTGCTGAAGTCTGGCTAGACTGGAGAACAATATTTTTCCAAGATTGCCCTGAGGTGCCAGTAGCCAAAAAGAAGGGACGCTGCCGACTAAGCTCCTGCACATTTCCCTTGTTGTTCTGCATGATCCATTCTCCATATTTTGGCTGTATTCTTGCAACATGTTAAAATGTTCATATTTTCCAGTTTATAATTACACATTGTGTAATTATAAAGCCTATCAGCATCGCTTTTCTCCTTCAGCACAATGAGCTGCACTGAGGTTTGCATACGGTTATCGTTATCTGGAGGGTGCACAAGGCAGACCACATGAAGCACAGACTGTCTGAAGAGTGGTGCATTTACTGTGCTTAAGATATAACTTATCTCCAGCACATAATTTCTGTGGTATCATTTGTAATTTATTTTAGCTGTGCTTTGTACAGTTTCTCAAATGATACCCCCTGGAGATTCCCCCCTGTCCCGAAGCTCAATTACCTTTCAGGCTTGTTAGAACTCATCAAACGTAGAAGCAGATTTTCTTTTCTGGAAAAAATTAAGAAACCATTTATAAGAATTAAAAAGAAAAAAAAATCTTGGACGAGACATGAGGCAATGCTTCACCAGAAGGAAATTAGGGTGCCTAATTTGTTCTCAACAAAAGATTAGGGACGTCCCACATTCCTTGCCAAAGCATTGAATCTATAGCTTGTGAAACTAAAGAATGTGATTTTAGTCACTGGCATGAATGAAGACTTGTTTGGTCCTGAGGTGAAGGTCCACCCAATCCCATGCTACCCATGCTATGAAATCCAATCCAATATGAATATTTTTTTGCCCTTATTTTAAGCAGAAAATGAGAAAGTGTTGCGGACAATCCTGCACACCTCCAGTGGCTGACTGATTTGGGTTGGCTTGGAACTTTCTCCGGCCAGCTGTCTCAGACCATAGTTGCACAGTGCTCAGGTGGGAGTATCTGTGTCCAGAACGGCGTGAGAGCGGCACACTTGGTCTGCCAGCCTTAGCAGGAATTCCATCAACACCCGCATGTCATCTGTCAACTGTGCTAATCTGAAGCCAACAGTTGTAAAAATAGGGCTGTTAGATGGCAGATCTCTCTTCACTGACTCAGTGTGTGGGAGTCCCCTGTCTTAATCCTGCAGTTGTTCCCCTGATTGAAAACAAAAGCATCCTTCATCACTTTGTCATTGCAACCAAAATCCCTTATTACTAAAGATACCATTTACATGTAAATGTAAAACTGATTGGTGATCACTGAACTCTGAACTTTGTCACATTTTTTTCCTGGTGAATTAGTTATGAAAAGATAACGCTACAGTGTGAAGTGAAGTCAGTCCAGGTGCACATAGCTGTTTGTAATTGCTTGTTTGAAACACTGGGCGGTTTTCTATGATACAAGAAAAGACAACAATAGAACAAACATTTAGCATAGATTCTGGCAGTCGAAAAATACATAATTAGGCGTGATTCACAAGAAAAAGACATGAAATAGTCTTTTGAGTTGCAAGAATACAAATCAGATATAAATCAGACACTTATTCTGTTCTTGTCCGTCCACAGATCTTCAGAGTGGGTAAGGCCAAGGGTTGGGGGTCAGACAAAAGCCAACAGTAGGCTGAGCAGCTCCACATGACCTCAAGCAGTAGTAAATCAGAGACATACTCACTACTCAAAGCTGGACTCCCAGGTTCTCAATCAAATCAGGTTTCTCCCAACTGGAACAAGAAGAAATACAACAGTGAAAGGGTTTCTCTGCAAGTCTTCCACCTCTGCTGCACTCTCCAGTGTGACTTTAGTCTTTTCATGTGAGCCTGGTGTGTTCTGTTATATCCATCAGTCTGAGGAGGCCTGCAGCGCTTTGTCTGAAGGCATATGTCAAACTGCTAGCGGTGTATGGTCTATTGGCACATGAAATCGAACAGAGAATTGAAGCATGGGCATCAAAAGAGAAACCACTGAGGGGCAGACAGAAAAAGAGAATAGAGCCTGCAAGCCAATAACAGGGAGAATATTTGTCTTAGCTTTGACATTCAAAAGTCCTAAAAAAATTTGTAATTTTCAGATCAATGCCAGCGCAGTCTCTCTTTTTTATACATTTAGAGGAAATACTGAGAAACATATTAAAGCAGTGACATTTAGATCTTAATGATCTATAATTATATCTTAAATACAGAAAAAAGCTATAATGCATAATTATGCTTTTAAAATAGGTTGTAAGTTGTGATTTGAGGGTCCATTTGGGGGCTCTTTGACAGATCACAGTCACTTACACAGAGCATTTGTTCTGTGTAGAGGAAGTAACTGTGCTGAAAGAGAGGATGGCAAAGAAATTGACTGACCTAAATGGATGTCTGGATGTCCAAATGACTCTACCAGAGGCAGAGAAGGAAAGAGAGGTCAAGAATCTATAATAAACTGATTTTACCTTTGAAAGATGTCCTTTTCAAGATAACACACAGTATATACGAATCCAGGGACTCATAACACCTGCTATCAACATACAATGGTAGTTTCAGAGAAAACAGAAATCCATGAAAGGAGGTATTTGTTCTTTCATCCTTCAGACAGAGTCAGTGCCATGAAGCATTAAATAAAGTCTTGACATACTACAGTGAATTGGCTTTGTTGGTTTATGTATGAGTGGTTTGTTATTTCCGTTGCCTTGCCCTGCTTTGCAGATCCCCATCGTCTGTCCCGGCTCTCTTTGGCAGTGGCCATTGTTGTGTCTCCTGTGGTGTCAAGCAGCAGGTCCACCAAAGTCACCCAGAAGCCAGGCCTAGAACCGTGAGAAAGGACTGCTGTGCGATTGGATTAGCTTTTGAGCGCCACGTTGCTTAATTAATGAAAATGACCCGGGGGCAGAGAGTGAAGCCATTGTCTGCATAGTGACAGAGTTGCTGCCCATCAACAGTATCCTTAACAAGATTTCACAAAGTACGCCAGGCGTTCTTAATTTGTTGGCTCAGAGCACAACAGAAAGGCCCTGGCAGCTGAGATGTTGTCTAGTGGCGAAATTTCAAAAAGTAGAATTTTAATGGCGTTTTTTTTTCTTCAAGTAGTTTTGACTTAGCCAAGCGGTAGCACAGCGTTTTTACTTGTCTTCCACACTCATCCTTTGACTCTACAGAAAAACTGGTGCACGGTGATTAAGCCTTCCTTTCCATTTAGCCAGTCTGCAACTCACACCTGCGGATTATGGCACAGTTCATTGCATTCATTGCACATGTGAACAGTAGCTATGGGTCACTTGATGATGTGTGAGCCCCTCCCACTTTCTAGCCTCCTTTCATTCCTCTTCCCTTAACTTTCTATTGAGGAGGGATGTAAATGTGGGCTGGTATTATGAGGGTGACGACCCTGCGGGCTCTTCTGAGAGGTTCAGGAGAACCGCTGTGACCAGATTAGTTTGCATTCCTCAGGGCTGAATGGCTCTCTCTGGAAACTATTACCTGGAATTACCTCAAATCAAAGACTTCTTCCTATTATCTCAGCGGACCACACTGATTGCCAGCTAAAAATCTTACAAACCTTGAAAGCTTGAACAACTGCAGCGATAAAGTGATCAAATAAAATATTGTGTGTAGACAGTATATATTAAAATAATAATTAATCAGTTATGTTAAATTCATGTATTCCTGGCATTTCTTTCTGTGCACTTGTCTGTCATCAGACATAAGTCAGACCAACACATAAGCCAGTTGCTTATGTAGTTTATAGCTACTCTTACCAAGGTGACTTTTTCAGCTGAGCCGACATGCACACATGCAGACTGCTAAGACCCACACCTGTCAGTCTTTCTCCACAGCCTCATGTTTCAATCACTGCCAACACCTACTGACAGTAGCTAAATATTCCCAATGGCTCGCCCACTCATCATGTTGATGAAGATGTGTCACACACACAGAGGTGTGTTTTGTGTCTGCAGCCTGTAGAAGACAGACTGACTCTTGTGCGCTAAATAGACATTCGAACAGGACAGCTACTATGTGAAAGGAGCACTCAAAGTATAGTCTAATTTCTGGTCAACTCTGTTGTGTAATTAAAATGGATAGCAGTGTGAAAGATCTCACTAGAGACACATTGATCCGATACTGATTCAAATAGCTGGATCAGGTATTGTGACAATATGGCTGATCACACATAGCTATCTTAACTGACTAAGTTTTCAATTACCACACTCTGTTCTATACTCAGTTGATTTACTTTTTAAGAAAAAACATATAAAGGCCAGCCAGCCAGCCAACAAAACCCTTTATAAATCTTGACCTACATTGAATTTTCTTAGTCACAGGGTCCAGTAATGCAAAGCTTAGATAACTGACACTTTCTCAAATTCTCAAATATACTGTGACAAACACTCTTAAAGGGCTTCCTAATACGTATGCATGTGTTTCAAGTTCCTCTTTGATGTTTTTAAATCTCATCTGAAATTTGGTAAAGCATGAAAACTGCTGCTTTCTTCGCAATGCTTTTCCAACCAAGTCCTTTTGTTATTCTTCTCCCCCCCCAAAAGCGCTGGTTTCAAATTTCTCCTTGAGCTTACCAAGATCTGGAAATATCTGAGCTTTTAACTGCATGTGGAACACCAACTTCACATGCTCCAAGATAAAGATTTTGGTTTGGTCAGTACAGTGGATGTGTCTAAGATTATACGTTCAATGCTTCATTTGATTATTTGTTCTTTATTGCAGTAAAGAACAAGCTAAAACAGCCTCAAGGACAAGAGCCAAACCTGCGTTGCACATAGTGAGCTGAGATTTTAAACAATGCCAAGCAGAAAAGTAATATATGAATTACATCTCCATTCATTTCATGTGCTTTTGACATTCTTCATGGTGAACTGGCATTGAGTCCCAAGCTGCTTATAGTTGGATCTCTCTTTTGGGAGATGAGGAACAGCTCAAAGACAAATGATCTACTCGCTCAATAGTTCCACGACCAGGGTTCTTGGGCAGCTTGCCCATACAAGTGAGTTTCTAGTTCTCTGAGTGCAAGAGTGTTTCATAAGATGTTTGTGGGTGTGTGTGTGTGTGTCTGTGTGTATGAAGGATCTGAAATACGATCGAGGATGAGAATGTATGCAGTACTGGTGGACAAGGACACAGAAAAAGTGACTTTTACTTTACATAAATGCACACAAGGAGAGTGAAGATTTTAACAATTTTAGGGAAAATCAACATCTTGCTTCCATTGTTTTGTCCTCTTTATCTGACTTTAAAATAAGTCAGCATAAAAAACAGGAATGGTCTTTAATTTCCCCTTTGATTAGATTGGTGGGGAACTCTTCCTTTATCCTTTTCTTTTCTTTTCTTTTCTTTTTGGTCTTCCTCCAGTAGGCTTGTGTGATAGGAAAGGTCTCTAATCCCCCAGAGTTAAAAGGTCTGTTGTGGGGGAAACTCCATATGGTCACAAAGTGCGTGGTTCTTGGGTCAGGCCTGGTGGTTTTTAACAGGATCACCAGAGCACAACAACAGTCTTCTCTTATATTTACCCTAATTTGCATAAATCTTAATATGTTGTGAAAAATGTTGGATCATTAATTATCCTGTAATTAAACATGTGTATGATTCTCTAGAGGTATGCTTTAGTGACACGTTTTGGATTTTGAGTTCATGTGTGGTTGTGCTCTTTTAACCGTAAGCAGAGCTGCTTTGAAGAGCTCAACAGTTCACTGGTTTCTGTGAGACTCATTGTAGCATAGCCTTCATCCTTTTTTCAATTCTATTTTCCCAACAAGGTGTGAAAACAAGCTTTTACTACAGGAAGTCTACATTCTGTGTCCAACAATATCAAGATGGGAGCAGCGAATAGGTTTTATTCCCCCGGTGGTCATTTTTAACTCATACCACACAAAAGTGCACATACAGCCCGGCATGGACCTACTGTTTAAAATGTACATCATAAAAATGTCAGTTAGAGGAAAATCATTTATCATTTCACAGATTCCCACAGGAAAACATGCTAGAAACAAATGGTCCAGGATCTTGAGGGACGTATAGCCTCAAGTTGACAGTGAAGCATTTGATACCTATAGCTGTTATCCCAACCTATAGCTGCCTTTAGCTACTTGGTGTCTCTGCCTAAGCTAAACCGCTGCGGTAGTTGGGTGATCACATAGAGACACATTGATATAGAAGTGTTTGCTTTAAAAACAGCTCATGCCCAGGTGTGAAATTGATGAGTGTGACCCTGTGCCCCGGTGAAAATGTTTTAATGAGTTGAAAATAACAACAGTAATTTGCAGGTGCAGTGTCTTTAGCGACACGTGTGTTCACGTCCTCAGGTCTGTCTTGGGTTTCGAAGTAGCACATTCTATATGTCTCAGCTCTATTTCCTGAAGAAGACTCAGGCAAGTTAGGAAGTGGATTTTGAGCTGAGATTATTTTTGTTCCACATGAAAAATATACATTATAGCTATCACATAAGCCTAAATATGCGCATGACCCACATAAATGATGGACTGGTTAAAAAGCTCTGACTGTTTTCTCTCGATCAATTTAATTTCCTCTCATCTTTGGGTAGTTGTTAAAACACGGAGTGAAGAGATAATATCTAGGTTGAACTTGGGTTGAAAAGAAATTTAAAAAAACAAGCAAAAAGAAGAGATACGTCACCTGAACACACGTGGATGTCTGTTATTGATTTAGGCTTGTACAGTGTTAGTAGGGAAATAACAAAGCCACCACAAAGTTCAAAATCTTTTCTGTTGGAGCCACATGTATGAAGTACATGAAGATTTGGGCAGGATTAATTCAGATATGTTCTGTGATGATTATGTTATCTTCCTGCTTTCCTCTATAAAAATAATCACATGTGAACAGGGCTTAAGACTCCATATGAATTTAAAATATCAAAGTGGATATGAAACAGTTTCCTCTCATTGATATATCAAAGTCACAGGAAGATAAACAGTCGTCACAGCTAATGTGCCTTGCTCATTGAATTATAAATACAGAAAACCTAAATATTGCTGTTAAATGTAAACTCTATCTACAGTATCTGTGAATACTGATATAATCCTCTTGAGCCTGTCTGATTTACAAGGCCCTTTAAATAAATACATGCACCTACTGTGTGTCTGATGTATCCAACATAAACCATACTGCACTGTTTGTACGATGTGAAAGATACTCTGTGCTCCATGCTTAGGTCACTTTTCAGGGTTGACTTACGGTCAGCCTGTCCACCTGTTGTTTCAACACCAACAATTAGTATAAAAATAAATTAAATATCGCAGCTGTTTGCCCCATGATGTACGATAGAATATTAATTATATTGTATTAATTTTAGCAAACCTGACTCTACATCAGTTTTTCAGTGAAACTATCATGTTATGACCAGGGTAAATATTTCTTAATGTATGCTGAGCATCAGGGATCTGGATGGATGAATGGGATAAAGTGTCTTATACAGGCAATTGAACACAGCAAAAAACAGCAGGCACTCAAACTAGCCAATAGGAGTGCAGACACGTTTGATTGGCAGCAAAATCAACCAATGGAATGCTTTAAACTGCTTCCAAAGCACAGGTAAGCACTTGGTTGGTGCTTTAGCTTTGCACAAAAACAAGTTCAGTGTCCTTTTGAGAGTGACATTTTGATTAAAGCTTTGCATCATCTAGTGGCAGATTACTAAGTTTTGAAAGTGAGTCCAGTATCTAATTGATTTACAGTGTAGGTTTGCTGGCAGTTTGTCTTGAAGCAGCTCATTAGGTGTCCGGTACTACCCGTCTCTGATACTACATCTGTAAGGGAGGGGGGGGTTTGGGAGGTGGAGGGGAGTGGAGGGTGGGAGGTGTAGGGAGATGGGGGGGTGATAACGGGCCACACACTCAGAATCCACGCCACCTGCTCCTTTAGCACATTTCCTCATTGCCCCATGTTCATTGCTAAAATTCTCATTAGGGCCAATGGAACGGCCGCCTAACATGTTTTCACAGCCGGCGTGTGACATCATCTCATTTCAAAAGCACCTCATAAACACATAGTACTTAGCTGAGGTCGGGTCTGGGAATGCTTATAGCCACCTCTTCACCTTGTCATTGTCTCTGGAGTGACAGTGATCTAAGAGACCACGAATGATGAAAGCAGATGAAAAAAGTGTGGAGCTCAAGAGATTATGAAAGATTTTTTGGTGGTAGTAATAGTAGTAGGTTTAGGTTTAGGTTTATCTGCAGTATTTGCAGTATCTGTTTTTTGTTAACTTCTGCCTTTAATTAGCAATCACATCCCAGGTATTCTCACTGGGTGTCACACTCCGGGTACCAGGCTGTACTATGTGGAGAAATTAAATTCATTATGACTTCCTGGAATGTCTACAAATGCCTTAACTTATCCACCACAAATAGCAGTGAAACATCTAACAAAGAAAAGCTTAGGAAAAAACTCTCTGGTCAGCCAAAGGGTCTTAAGTCTGTTCATAACAATAAGACTGAAGACTTCAAATGTGTGAAGTGTGTTTTTACAACAGTTGTAGTACGTTAAACCTTTAACCAAAGGCCACACAGCATGCAGAACAAAAAGTGAATTATCTCAAACAGACTTTGATCTCCAAAGCGAGTGTTTGGCAAAGACACAAATGTTTCCCCACAAACCTGCTTAATCGGGCAGTAGGAAAAGCAGCAATCATCACCCACAAGCACTTAGAGCTTGCTGGCATGGATGAATTATTATGTGCACGTGGTGCAAAGTGATGCTGATATCATTCCTCGTTAATTATTGATCACTGATTGAAGCTTTTGCTCAGAGTTGAGTTGATTTTGGGTCATCATTTGCACTTTCTCACTTCATTTCAGAATCAGTATTAGAAAAAAAAAGCTGCTGGCATGAAGGTTTTGAACCATGAATAGTCAGATCAGAGATTGACGCTTAATTTGAATTTTTCTGAATATTTTACGACTGCACATTTTTAAAATTATTATTTTACAGTAAATGAGGGAAATCTGTCTATTTTATCATGCTGAACAGATTCCTATGGTGTATGCCACAGGTGGTCGCCATGTCTGTGTTTCTTATGTTAGGACACAAATATCTCACAGGAGAATAGTGACAGTTCTTTTTTCTACTTAATACTTTTTTCTTCTTTTTTCTACTTAATAACGCACAACACAAGATCTTCTACTCTGATTTTGGATATGCATTGATATGCACAGTTTTACTAGTTCCACTGTTTGAGCCTTTGCCCTCTGAAATGAGATGTAATCCCTTTGAGGGGTGGTTGATCTGCTTATCGTTTCACTACACACAGAGCCAGCTTCTCCCCAAAGAATCTCTCATGTGACATCTGAATCTTTAACCCATCAAATGAGCTTAAGTTATACTGGTGAAGCAGCGTTAGAGAGATCCCATGACTCACCAATAATCCACAGTTCCCATTTCCCATTGGATTTTTGGATTACAATATGTTTTCTTTGTTCCATTTTTCTTTTCTGCTATTAACGCTCAAACAGCCCACAAAACCTTGGGTTCCTTTATGAAAGCCACATTTAATCCCTCATTACCCCACATTCAGGCATTTATTGAAATGTTTGCAAGCCATATATGTGGTTCTGCTGGATTAGCGGATTCAGCGTTTCACAGTTGAGAAATTCCAATGCATATGAAGTACATGCATCTTTTTAGTAGCTCTTTGCAATGACCTGTGTTATCTCAGGTTGTTTTCTGCGTTCTCCCATGTGTCTGTGAAAACCAGGGCCCCTCACAGCAGCTGCAGTTAAAGACACTTTTGTTGGATTCTGCAACTGTTTGTAGTTGAAGGGAATAGACTCTAGTGCGCTGATGTAATCTGTTAAAGGGAAGGAAAACATTGTATAGTTGTTGCTGAATGAGCCCCGAAAGGCCCCAGCCTCAGAGGAAACTGGGAACAGGGGGTTGGAGGATTAGTGTTTTTTCTAAGACTTTGGCTTTACTTTTCCCCACTTTTTCCTCACAGTTTTTTCTCCATTTCCTTTCTTTGTAAAGGAGTCCCAAATTTGCTCCTGGCCTCATGATACAAAGCACCCTTTTACACCTTCAGACAAGTCTGACTGGCAGATATAAGTTGCTTGTTGTGTGTTTTCCTAAAAGATTACATGGAACTACTTTACAATGCATCTCAGATCAGTTTGCAACCTATGTTTTTGGGCCAAAATCAATACAACAGAACACATGACATCAACACAAACATTCCCTTCAGTTTTCAGAAAACAGCCTCAGACTGAAACATAAGCATGTGGTCACATAATGGTTGTGTATTATCTTGAACGTTGTTGGTGTTCTTTAATGTGGCTTCAGTTTCCAATCCTAGTGTTTCCAATAAAGAGTAGACATCAGCAGTTTTTTTCAAACCATAATAGAGTTCAAACCATAATTTTGCTACCCTGCCATGTGTGCAAGATACTTAATATGAGTTCCACATTTTGAAAGTTTTCCACGCCGCATCCCAAATTTGACGATTTCCTACTGAAAACCAAGACCAGGAAGTGCAACAATGGATGAGACTGACACTGAAGCTTTAATATCTTGGGCAATAATTTATAACATGTGAGCTGTAATGCTAGCTGTAATGTTTTCATGAAGACTGTTGTGTCACAAGGCCGAGCTAATCAGCACCATAGGGATGCCATGTGCTCCGTCTGTTTCTCCTTCGCAGTTGCTCTCCTACTGTTAGGCTCAACTGGGTCACGTTTATCATCTCCTCAAAACCAACCCCACTCCTCTAGAGCAGTTGGCCCTGCGCAGTTTCAGTTTTAAATGCATCACTTAGAGCTGCAAGCAGAGACATACCAAGTGAAAAATAATGCTCCCTGTAACGACCCTCTTCTTTTGTGTCACAAGTGGAAAAACATCTCTCAACTAAAATCTCAGTCTGCTGATTATTTTCATCGGGTTGTTTGTTTAGTTAATCTTTCGGCACTTCTTCCTTTGTTTGACTTGCCTGGAGCTGCTCTGCCACTCGCACCAGCTCATCCACTTTGCATGAAACCAGTGACCCCGGGCCTGCCTCACTGTGTTCATCTTGATTCTTCTCCCATGTCAGAAAGGCCCCAGAAACATAAGACACGGGTGCATGCGTCTTTTGGACAGCTTATCCTCCCTACTGCAGGACCTGAATTGCCTAGAAGCTGCTGTCATTAAACAGCCTACACCTCTCTTTGATCTGGCCATGGTCTATGTCCTTCCTCTCTACTGCTTTCATGACCTGTCCTGTGTGTCTACACTGAAATATCACTGTGACTGTTGTTATCTCTAAGTGAGGATATGCCATCACTTTCTGCACTAACATGAAACCTGAAATGTACTGACAGTTTTAAATCAGGAATAGGGTCTTCAGAAGTACCAGACAGCTCCTTAGATGATTTGGCCATTTTTCATGTCCTGCAACAGGGGCAGAAAGATTCAGTTTAAATTTCTGTCTCTAATATAAAGACCATATGAGGATTGATATGAGGATTAATCTTTAGTCAGTTTAGAAGCCAAAACACAAACCTGCAAGGAGGTTGATCATAGTTAGCTCCTCTGTGTGTTAAAGTAGACCCACAAATAGCGAATAACAGAAAGGAAAATGCTTTCAATCTGTAAAAATACAACTTATCAAAGAAGCTACTGGATAAAAGTCACATCCCGTTTGCTCACAAACTAACATTTTCCCAAATCAAAGTCTGTTTTGCATAGGGATAGTCTGCTGCCAGAGCAACATTCATTTTGATCAAAATACCAAACTGCCTCATTAAATAGCAGCAAACTAAGGCTCCATTCAAAGAAAGTTGAACTATTTAGCCGCTCATCCTTTGGTATCCTTTCTCATAATCACAGGTCAGCTTCTTTGGTAAGCAACATTAAACAAGATGGCTTTGTATGATTATATTTTTCATGATTAGATGATATGAAGCAAACATTTACGCAATGCAGTTTACAGTTAACTTTTTAACTGCTGTTTAAAACAGCCTCCTATAGTTCACGACTGGTCTTTAGTCTTTTGCTTTTCTTTTCACTGGCTGCACCACAGCCATCCTCCTGTTCCTCCAGTGAGGAAGACAAGGAAGAAGAAATAGTGACCTTTGACTGTTGTTGTATCTGTTAGGTCAGGCAGTCCTTACACCCTGTGACACATTCCACTCCTTCCGATAAATCTTTCCTGTGGAATCAAACTTTGATTTATTTCTGCACATTGTCACAGAGGTCTGAAGTCAAAGCGCTCAACAGAGAGTCACAGAGGTTAGTGCCCAGGGTGTCCCAGCAGGACATGATACATTAACCCATTCAATGCCTATGTAATGTCCTCTAACACTGCTTTAATGGGGTAATTTGTTTAACTATTATGGGCATGTTTGAAAGACAAATATGCGTGACTATGAATAATTAGTTGAACTGAACAATGGCTTTTGCAAGACTCAAAAACTAATGTAGAGTAATGAGTTTCTCAACCACACATAGAACTGCTGCCAGTTGTTTGTAACAGTCTGGACCTTATGTAATTGGGTTATTCTACAAATGGTACACATCAGTGAAACATGAAATATTGCTTTTTAATTTAATTTTGTGAATCATTTATAAGCCATATTATTCATATTAAGACAGATGTGCATCAGGAAAAGGCATATTGTTGTGAGTGCTGGCTCTTTTTTTGACTGAAAAGACACTTTCATACTTTACATTTGCTAACTGCACATTATTTAAGCATTACTAATGATGTCCACAGCAGATGCTTGAAGTAAAAGTTCAAAAGTAGAATTAACACGTTGTATTTATGAGTTGATCAGAGGTGGCTGGAGGTAGAGCACAGTGTTGTGTGGCAGAGGATTTGCACTGCTGTTGGCATTAACCTAACATAACTTGATTTAACTGATTTTCTGATAAATAGATCTTAGATCTAAGACTAATGAACAATGAACGTTGGTGAATATATACTGTTTATTTACTTACATTTTTGCGAAAATGACATTAACTCCCATGAACTGGTTTGCAGTGATCTTAACACCACTGTTTTTTTCATTTCATTTACATGTAAAATGCATGACATTTTACATGTTAAAAAGTGTCATGCATTCAGCTGTGTAAAACTAGCACTTTTTACTTGTTAAAAAAAGATCGCTGACTCAAGAATTTGAGTGCATCAGCATTATTTGGAGTTGAGAAATGATTCGTTATGTGCCTGTGTAACAAATGAGAGAGGAGTAAGGGAGATACTGACATCAGCAGACGGAAATCTTTTGGCTTCCAGCTGAAGGTACAGTATGTCTGATGACGGGTAATTCTCCAGAGTATGGTATTCACTTGAAATTGATGATGATGGAGCTGTGCTGGCAACCAGTTATCTGTTCTCACACAAGAAAGGATTTGAGAATAACCATAGCTCTATGACATATGTTTTGCTGGAACACTGTCCTGCCATAACCAAACTAACAGCAAAAGATCACACTGAATGTGTGTGCAGATAAGGAGATGATAGATGATGACCCGTTCACCTCTTCCGTGTCTATGATGTTTGCATTCAGTTATAACGATGATGTTTCTCTGCTGTGCTCCTGAGGTCATTTTAGCTCAGTGCAGTTTATTCAGTTTGCTCCAGCATTTTCATCGCTTGCAGAAAAAGCAGCCACAAACGGAGATGAAATGAAACACAGAGGACGGCTAGAAATGGGGTTTTAACATAGCCAATGAAGCGCTGACTCCAGCATCTAAATGACAGAGTGTGAATGCTGCAGAACTGTAGCGTAACATATTAAAGCATTAGATGAAATGTTGCCTCTTGGCTTCACTCCTTTGTTAATAAGTGGGTTACTGGTCGTGGCTTATTTGAAGATCATTTGCCGATCTAAGATGCCCTGTAATAGCATACCTCAGAACATCAGAGTAGTCTTTAATTACAAAGTCAGAACAACATTTACTCGGATCATGGAAAAACACAAAGACTCCAGGGAGAAGTTAGGTGCCAGTTTATCTGTGATTTATATTACCCTCCCTTTTTCCTGTGCCATATTTCACTTGTCTGTCTTGGTCACTGATGAAGGTAGAAGAACCTCATATGCTTCCCTGACACAAGTGGCGGGTGGCTTGCTACCAGATGAAAGACAGAAAAGATGGTTGCCAGGCCAAAGGTCATAGAGGGCAGCTGGATATTTGACTGACCTCTGACTCAGGGCCTTACATGTTAGCCAGAACTTTCTGCTTGATTGGATCAGATTAGGTAGGCTTCATTCCCCTTTCTGCGTAAATCACACACAAACAGATGCATGAACTCTCACAAGCATGATCAAGTATTGTGTGTAATGGTGGCTAGGGGGTCAACACTTGAGACTTCTTTAGCTCTCTCAAGACTGAGTGTTAGAGTATAGAACTAGCTTTAGGAAATTTCTGAAAATGCAGAAAAAATACAGTTTTAGCTTCAATCACTTCCAAGATACTTTCACAAGAATGGTATGGTAAGACCATATAACAACTTGGAAGAAATAAGTAGACGTGTAGTCACTCAATTAAAGTTTTTAGGACATTTTCACTATATGTGGTTTTCTCATTTTTCATTCATTTAATTGTTTAACTGTCCACTGCAGGGTCACAGAACCTGTAGCCTATTCCAGAATGCCTTGTGTAGAGGCCACAAAACATCAGGACATTTTGTTTTTGTAATTAAAGTAAAGAGATCCACTCTTCTGGTTTTGTACGCAAAGAAATTCAGTTATCTCAGCTTACATTTTCATTGTTGTTTGGTTTTGCTCGAGGGGTGGATGTCTCATTTTGCAAGGAAACCCTTCCCTTATTTTCAATGAAAACTAGATAAATTCCTTATCATAATATATATTGGCTAAGGCAAAACAAATCTGTTAGGTGTGCCTGCTGCATGCCTTCATATAGACTATCTGCTGTACCTATCACACTCTGTATTCCGTGCAACTTTATTAAAAATATCCCGATTTGTTTGGGGAATCCTAATGGGACACGGTCAGTTTTCATAGCCAGTGTCCGGTCTGCTAGCCTTTCACCAACCAGCCAACTTTATCTGCTCTTGTTATGTGTCATTGTTGTTCTTTTGGGTGAGCCTTATTACTCCCCATGATTACAGACCTGGCTACTAGGCTACTACTGTAGGTGTTGCTTCAGGAACAAACCCAGCTTTCTCTTTTTGGTTGAGCCTACCAGCCGCTAAGCGCATAATGAAAAATGATAATGAAAAAGATGCAATATCCATGAAATGTAAATGTATTTTTATATATTTAAGGCAAAACAAAAACAGGCACACCCTCATAAAAATTCCATCAAAATCAGGGAGTCCCATTTTTTGTCTTTCTATGATTCCATTTAATTGACCCTTTAATACTTAAGCTTATAAAGCTAACAGAAGATACAAATATGTCAACAGAGTGTAGTGCTAGAACTGCATCACTGAGTCTCTTTCTACCAAATTCACACGGAAGGAATTCTCTTGCACAGCTGGCCAAGCAATTAATACTGAAGCATTTATCCAGACACTTGACGATAACAACCTCATCCTATGTAAGTCTTGTTACTCAGCAAAAAGCAGAAAATGTAATCACTACACAGACTCAGGTTTGGGGATAAGTGCTGTTGGGTTTTGCGTAAGGTACATTTGAGGTGTATATGAGTTTACCGTGGGCATCTTAAGGGGGGGAAGTCCTGGCCAAAGCTCAGCTTTTGTGTAACCCAAACAGGTTTTTATCTTTCAAATAGATTAAATATGTTTAATTCAGACTTGTGTGTGTGTGTGTTCCTTTTTTGGAGCTTGCGTGAGTGTAATCTTGTGGAGGACATGTTTACCGTGGAAGTCCCTTTTGGTCTGAGAAACAACTGAAGTGCCCACTGACTACCTTATGTATACTCTGAGGGATTGTTTGAAATGAATCACATGAAGGAGGGGACTTGACATGTATACAAGATAAAATATAATTACCCTATCACCTAAATATTTTGCTGAGAACTAAATAAATATCCTCGTGAGGAAATGAAACCCACCTATTGCTTTACAAGCTCAAAAGAATTTGTGTGAAAGAAAAAAAAAACTGCTCATGAATCAGAGCAAACATCTCAGATGGTAAACATACAAATATCACATAGTTACTATATTGAGCATTGCAAATAGGAAATGGGCTCTAACATAACAGAAAATGTTCCAGTTTAGGAGGTGACGTAGTTTTACATGTGGAAATGTGGAAAATCTCATTATCACATTTTCCAGCAAGTTTGAAAACAAGATAAAAGGTGTAACCATGACAGATCGCCAGTGTCTCTATCCATCTCCATGTGACAGAGCCAGAGTTTTATGTGAAGAACAGCTGTTATTTGTTGTTGGCAGGGAACTGTTTGGAAAGTTACAGCGCATATTGCGTGTGTGTTGTTTTGCACTCATCGTTCTATCTGTACATGGTTCTCTGTCTGCTTGGGATGAATCTCTGTTGACTCACAATTATGCGACTCCTTGAAACAAAAGTAAGGGATCCAAACAGACACTCAGCTCTCAGGACCATTTCCATTGCCAGAATGTGTTGTCTTTATGTGTCCGACCCACATCTGAACCAGGGATGACTTCCTTCAGGACTGGACTTACAGTTAAACAGATTTCATTATGAAGCCGTGTGCATGCCAGAACCCTGCCTGGGCAGTCCTCATTTGTTTGCAGTGTTTATCAGTCGGTGACAAGGTTTGTTTATGTGTATGGTTCCAGTAGGCCTTCATGACCCCGATGCCCTGACTCACCCCCCACCACTCTCTTCTCTTTCTCGGCTTGCAGAAAGTGACACTAGAGACTGATTCAGTTCTCCCGATTGTCCTTGGACTTAAAGTCAAATTGAATGATGACTAGACAAATGTATTTGGATACACCTCTTTATTATTGAATTCAGGTGTGGTATGGGACTGTTTTTTGGGCAATGGGTTAAGCGCCTCACTTTCAGTGAAGGGAAATCTTAATGCTTCAGCATACCAATACATTTTGGACAATGCTGTGCTTCCAACTTTGTGACAGTAACAGTAACAGTTTGGGGAAAGTTTTTTCTATTCCAGCATGACTGTACCTCAGTGCAGTCCAAAAAGACATGGTTGGATGAGTTTGGTGTGGAAGAACTTGACTGGCCCACACAGAGTCCTGACCTCAACCCCATCCAACACCTTTTAGATGAACCGGAACAGAGACTGTGAGCCAGGCCTTTTGGTCCAACATCAGTGCCTGATCTCACAAATGCTCTACTGTGTGAATGGACAAAAAATTCAAAAAACAAGAAAGTCTTGACAGACAGGTGGAGGCTGTTATATACTTTTGTCTATATGGTGTAACATGGATTAATTAAGCAACTGAACATTTGCTTCTTTAAGCAGTTAAGCTTTAACTGTGTATACAAATAGCCACTGAAAACAGGGTTACGGTGGAGCTTTTAGTCTCAGAGAATGGCTGATAGGTTTACTGATTCCTTCAACAAGTGAACTAAATGAAATGCTGGTGCCATGTGACAGCAGGGTTATGGTCAAAATAAATTGCATCCCAAGCCACATCATGAAAGAAACGTTTGTGAACTTTGTCATTATGGGCACCAGCCGCTGGCTGGGGTGAGAAAGCTGAGTAATGATGCGAGCTGTCACTTTGTGGAGCCACTGCCTAATGCATTTAGCGAACATGTAAACACTGTACTGATGATCTATTGACTTATTTACATTTCACATTACCAAAGTAAGTGTCTCTGTCAAGCTATTTCAAGTACTAATCTTAAAGGTTACCAGCTCTTCTGTTTAAAAACACTGAAATGGTAAGAAATAGTGTGTTTAATCTGAAATGCAATTACTACAAGACAAATGTCAGGTTACAAAAAAACAAAAACCCCTGTGTGTTAAAAAGCATGTTCCTCATGTTTGGTTTTTCATAAATACAGAACATCTTCCTGTTCAGAGTTTATTTGTGTGATGAGACTGGACAGGTCTAGACACTTAACATAAGCAACTGCACACATTGACACAATACTCCGTCTCTGCTCTCCAAACTGCCTGTTTCAATTACTGTTTTCCAGCAAGCTGAAATGAAATTACAATGGCAGTACGACTGTCAATAAACATGTCCTTCATACTGGGTAACTAAAATCTCTACTATAATATCAACCACTTAAAAATGTCAGTGTTTTTTGGAAGCTGCCTGTTGTTCATAGCCTCTCTGAAATATGACGGCTGCTGAGAGTCTTGGTATTTCATTAGGGTGCTGTATAGTAAGCCCTGCAGAGTCCCTGCCACAGATCTGGCTCCCCCTGCTGAGCTGGGAGACTCAACCCGTCCACCCTTGTCTCATTCTAACTGCCGCCTCAGGAACAATGCCATACATGTGCACAAAGAGAAGAGTGCTTGTATATTTGTTTCCCTATAACTGTATCAATGACCATATGTGCCGCAGAGTCAGCATCTGAATGTGATTTTGTGTGTAAAGGAGTGTTCTTCATGCAAATTTAAATCCTCCTTGAAAAAAATATTAAATCATAAAAGAGAGATCTGCTTCATGATAAACCAAACTATCAACGCAGACAAGACAATTTAATCTGGTATTTTCAGTGTGTTATTCATTATTATTATATGTGCTGCTTTGAGTTGACCACCGTATCATAAAATCAGTATGCGGTTGTATGGTACTTGCTTTGAATGTCTATGTTGGAGAATATGAATCCATGTCAAAGATGAAGAGTTTACTATGTCCTAGAGGGTTTAGGCAAATTTGATTCTGTTGGTTCTCCATTGATGAATGCAGTGCTCTTTGTTGTCAGTATTGATCAGAAATTTACAGAAAGACAGCTGGATCACATGAATGTATTAGTTGATACTATAGATCTGGCTGTCCCTGAGAAGAGAGGACAAACTCCAGTCTCATCAAACAGGCTCATGGATCTCTGGGAGCCAGTGTCCAATCTGGCTCTGCAACCGCATCTGCACTATGTTTGTGCATGCCATGCTCAGTGGGCATCCTCCCACCCACTGCAGGCAGCTGTAGTATTAGTCTAGCCCACATCAGTGTTCCTGCATCCCTACATGCTGTGCATGGTTCATATTAGCTCCCCTCCCACCTACCCAGAACCCAGGATCCACCGCCTGGCCGGCCTCAGCAGACCAGAGCTCAGCGCTGCTATTGGATGGCTGTGAAAGGGATGAGTAGCTGAAACGCAGCCAAGCTAGAGCATCACAGGCCCAGCTCCATGGGTGTCTGATGCGAGGTTACCTCCCCTGGTAGAAGTCCTGTGAGAGTGGATCTACTCAGCAAGCTTCTATCATAAGTTCACCTCCCACACTGCACCCTGGGCGGGTCTCAGAGGCTTTTAAACTGACTTTTGTACTGATTTGTGCTCTGATGTAGAATCATGTGACCCTAACTGCATGTCACATTTGAAAATACTGAAGCTTTGTGCTTTTGCATTGTTGTAGTTTAAATGAACATTTTACTAGCATTGTGACCCCAGAAAAATATTGTATGTGTTCATGTGTATTTATCCAGCCTTTCATTCTTTGCATTATGTTGATCAAAATAAAATTTGAAAAAAAATTATAACATCTGCAAGGCAGCCCATGGCAAATGTTTAACATCCATTGTACTGAGATAAAATGCAGGCTCTTCCAACACAGTTTTTTTATTTAAATCTTTTACCTTCATATCTTGTTGTTACATTGTCCTTCAAAATGATTATACTTTAATGCAAACAACTCAACACAAAAAAATCTTTTTTCCCACTAGCCCATTAGTGGACAGCATGCATAAGAAAATAGTGGCAGGGTTGTTTCTCCCATTTGCCCTCTGGAAAATAAACAAACTAATGTTTTAAACAGGAGACTCTCAGATGGGTAACTGAGCTGCCTCAGTCATTCCAGGTGGCCAAGGGTTAACGACACACACACCAGTACGCTTACACTTCCAGTGGAGTTTTTGTCATATTTATTTTTCAAGCCAAAGTAAAAACCTTTGTTGAGAATTATCCTTGATAGTGTGTACAAAGAGTTTGTCAGCGGTGCTAAAGGCTGCACATTATGGTGAAGTCCTTCCCAGCTGTGAGCCTACATATCAAGGTCAGCAACTTGTCTGGTGTGCAGGACTTTCCCAGGACCCCCTGGTAACCCCCCACCCCCACCCCCCACTGCTTTTCAAAATTTAATTTCATAGGTTTTATTTTGTAAGGACATTTTATATAAGAATTGCAAATTTTTCCTAGTTACCTGTTAGGATCATGGCTCAAATATTTACTGACTTAGTACAACTTCAAGTTATCTTTAAAGCGTTAAAGTGCTTGTAGACACACAGTGGTACTATAGAAATATACACAAAATCTTTTTTATACAGCTGCTGCATGTATGTGCTATACTTTCTCTGCCATCAGTAGGCCTTTTTGTCATCGTTATTGCAATAATTTAGACTTTATTAACCTGCGCAGGTAATTTGAAAGCTGAAAAATAGTATTTCATGTCTGGTCTCTAATGCGGCTTCCACTTCATTCGGCTCTCTTGCTTCTACCTTATATTTAGCTGTACAATATCTCTCCTCACAGCTCATTGTGCCTTTTCTGGAACCCCTTTCTCCTTAAATGGTCTGATGCTTAATCAGTTCCAGCTGCAAGGTCTAGATGAAAGACAGATGCTTCAGTTTTAAAGAAAGTCTAATGAAAGTTTCAAAAAATGCAGGGCACCTAACTTCCAACAACTGTACAATTTCAAACTACAGAGTGAGTGCTGTGAGGCTTAAAAAAACGTGGTGTTTTGGAACCCTGAGCACCTTGAGGTGATCCTGAACTGAGTGAAAATGAAGAGACCTTTTTTTTTTTATTTTTGAAGCCTCTACGTTTCTTTTGTTGGTAGATTCTGTCAGATCCACTGACAGGGTGCTTTGTCACAGGAGGTTGATTAGGGCAGATATATGATAATAAATGCAGACTTCCAACTTGATTAAGGATTTTGGTTTTGAGACACCATTCAGTTTTGTGTTGGAAAGTTTAACCTCATTGCCACTTAGTGGGTAGAATTCTTGAAAGTATTTGTCAGCAGCTGTTATTCTGTTACACTGAAGTGTTTCTATTTTTTGTCTGCAACAATACGGATGTACCAGCCATCTTGCAGAAACAGCACATAAGCACAGCACAGCTCTCTAAAGTCCCGCATATATAGAATAAAGCGCTATACTGTCAAACATCTCTGCCAAATTCTTCATTTTTTATTTTTAATTTATACTCGTAAAAGACAAAGACAAAACAAACTGATCAATTTTGGTAAGTGAGAAGAAAAAATACCCATCTTATTGGTTTAAGTGGGAGTGAACAAAAATTACCTTAAAAAAATGTTCTAGTGCGATGTTCTTAATTTGCATGTTGTATCACATTTAATTCATCAATGAGCTGACCTTGTACCCGCTTCACACAGAAACTCTGTAAAGATGTTTTGACTAACTTTTCTTCCAACAGTGTAGTAGTTATGGTGAGTGATGTGTGAGAGGAAAGGAAAGAGACGGAAACCTTATCCTGTCCTGTGTCTGCACTCTAGCACCGAGTGTCATTATATCCCTGCCTGCTATATTACCTTCCCTCTGTTCCTCTGCCAGATATGTGGACCTTACACCATGCTAACCTGCTGCTCTTAACCCAAGCCCTCCACATTTATGTCAGTGCAGTACACAGAGAAAGATGAAAAGCTGCAGTTCATGGAACAGTTGTTGATTTAGAAATCAATACTTCTTTGTCTCCTCATGTCAGAAGGTAGTTTCTTTTATGCCCTAAAATACAATCCCATTCTAAGAAACTAGGGCAGTAGAACCTTCTGGGGCCTTAAGCTTGGCCCAGTGTTGCTTTCCTACTACAGACTGTTTTGAAGGGAGCCAAAAGTTACTTAGGAGTGGGCAACTTAATCATGTCAAGACCATATAATTCTGGAAAATTTAGTGTAAAATATCATCTGTTGTCATGTTTATCCTTCAGCATGTATAATGGATTTTATTAGCCTTCATCTGCAGTTCTTGTCTGCTTGAATCATTAGCACTGCGAGGACAGTTGGAACTCATTTCCAAAGTGAAAGGACAGTTCTGGATGATATGATTTGGCAACTGGCACATAACTGTATATTTTTGGAGAAATCAGTGTGATTAAGATGGTTACTGACCTTGACAGTTATATGGTGTTTCACAGGAATACCCCAATATGGCAGATGTATTTTAATGGACATCTGGACAGAGAAAGTACTTGACGAATCTGGAATAGATTGTTCATGTGAAGTCATGCAGAGATACTACAGGGAGGTTTTGTGAATTTGAATTGGTAATAATGAATACAACTCTACAGAGTTGTTTGTGTGGTAATTATAAAGAGTATGTCACTGTGCCAATGCCAGTTTAATGTTGCTGAGGCTTGTATAATAGAAATTATGCAAAGGATAATTGAGAACTGATGTAAAATTATCATCCAAAGGAATCACGCTTGAAATGCTGTATTTCAATGTTTCCTGTGAATTTCATTTATTTGGTTAGCCCCACACAAAGATTTGATCCCAACCAGCATATTTTTTCCTAAAAGCCGTGTGGTTGAAGACTTGGGAAAAAAAAACTGTAAAAAAATGTATTTTGTTCTTGTATTAATCTATTCATCCCTCCAATACTTGAGCGTTCATATGACTCCTGGGGCCTTTTGTCTTGCATCTCCCTCAGGTCAGTAATTTTACTTTTTTCAACCCTGTCACATTAACATGTGTAAGTGCCAAAGGGGAAATCCTGATGTTTTTGATTGCCCCCACATCACCATCAAGTCAACAGTTCCATTTGTGGACAAGGAATATCAAAATCTATCACACAGATTGCCAAGAAATACACCTAATCAACTCATGGTGCACTCTAGTGCCACAAACCGTTTAAACTCCAAATTACAGTTTTGTAGAACCTGCAATCCAAGACAGTCTAAGTCTAGCTTAGCATAGCACAGCCTGTCAGCCAGGTAACGGTGCCACAAGGAGACCACTGTATCTGCTCTGTGTGTCTCATACTGTGTAGACCTGTTCTGAATACATATGTAGACAAGCTGACGAACACAACAAGGCATCTGGGATGATTCTTGAACATCCCTCATTCTGTCTTTTGAAATTTCATTACTTTTATCGCACTTACACAGAACAGGCAGACATCAGAGTTTGGCAGTATTTAATGTCACAATTTCATAGACCTTACACATATCTTAAACTATGCAGTGAAGATTTCAGCTTTTTGTCTCCTGAGAAACCACCAAAATCTTTTACACATGGTTGGTCGGAATCCAGACAATACTGTCTGTGCTGCAAATGTTTGGAGTTTTGATATATTCGTCAACAGTGTGTGGGCTTCTTCCTTCCACCGGGCTGGTGTGGTCTCTGTCTGGGTCTTTAGTGTGGTGGTGGACATGTCACAAAGCTCTGACCTGCCTATCTGCTACTTTAGTGAGCAGGGAAAGAGGCCTTCAGGAGGTCTACGCCTCGTTCTCTCCATCTCTGCTCTCCTCAGAAGTGATGCCAGGACAATAGAGGGAGAGGAGTGCGCACGGCTTCACACCAGCTGTGAAAGCTCAAAGCAACTCTCAGTCCAGATTTCTGCAACTCACCCACTCGCTTGATTTCTTTGAGCCTACGCTTTCCTCTTTGCCTTTAGTGTCTGCTAATGATCTCCATGTCAGTCCATCAATCTATCACATGCTACATCTTATTGCTCTTGTGGGACTCTTGTAATTACAGGCTTAAATGGTCATGTTTGTGAAGTGGAAATTATGTTTGATATCGATTATTTGGCATCATTGAATTAATATCTGGAAAGTTTCCACTTTTGGAGCGAAAACATGACTGGGCTTGATGTTGCTGTAAATCTCTGATCGGGTTGACATAGTTTGTGACATTACTTGAGTTAACCAGCCGATCATCCACGGTGAGCTCTGTAGCTTAAGCACTTCTTCAAACCCATCTCAGCTGCTTTGTCAACTGGCCCGTTTGTCACACATGGTGCTTTAAGTACCAGCACTCTTCATGTAAGATAAATGTATGCTGAGCTTCAGATATTAAAGCCCCTTTCATACATGCAGTCTATTCCTGAAATGCATCAGCTCTCTTTTAATGTTCCATTTAATGTGTCAAATGTGGGTTTTTGATTCAAGTAGATCACAAAAAAATTGCTTTACTCAGAAACATGCCCCATGTATTTCAACACTACCATGGCATGTGTGAAAAAGCACAAGACAGAAATGTTCTGTAATATAGGTGAAAGGTTATCCTGGTATTTTACCAGGTGTGACAGAGGCTTTAGAAAAGTCATCCAGTATTTTTTGAACATCTCTTTCCACCACAAAGTTGCAGAGTTTAATTTGGACCAGAGTCTCAGTAGCCACTGATGCATACTCATCTGTGCTTGGTTTGCTTGTAAAGAGTTCGTGGTGAATACAAAGAAGATTTTGGACTGCAGAATAAAATTGGTCTCGCTCTTTTACTCCACAGCCATTACAAGACTGTGATGAGCAATGACTTTATTGCCAGTGTTTGTACTTTGCATCTTTGCTTATGCATCTAACGTACACTGAAAAGACGTTTGCATGCAGAGTTTGATTGATGTGTGTGATAATTTCCCAATTGGCAAACATTTACTTGTGCACTCCGTCATTTGTGCCTATTTGGATTGGCAGAGGTGCTCTCCTGATTGGCTGTTTTCACTGAGGACTACGTGAGACAGATTTGTTTGACTGGGCACTCTAAAATAAGGGCCGCATGATTAAAAACTACATTTCCTTCATTTCACCTCTTGTTGGCCTCCATGGTTTCAGCTCTACATCATTCATTTACTCAGGTTTTTGTACTAGTTCTTCCCACAGTGAAGCTTTTTTTTGCATGGCTGGACAATTAAGATGAATAAAGGAATGGTAGCTTGGACAGATAGGGCCATTCTGACATACATGTGTTTGCATTGTCCACAAAAATTTAAGAACAAGAACTAGAAAACCACAGTGGTCACTCATGCTTGTATGAGAATTCTAATTGGACTTATGGGAAATTCAACTCTAAATATAGAAAGCACCCAAATCCTGGGCTTGTTCTTTTTCAGGCCTGGCTTTCTCTCTCAGACCACAGAGTGAGGACATTAGACGGGCCAAAACACTTTGGAGCATCCAAAAACCTCAGGATCATTACTCCATTGGAACATATTATACATAAACATATGAAGGCATGTTTTCTCCCGTGAATCCTGATCACTTGATTGGACAGTCGGTCAGTCCGAAAGTCTCCTCTGAAAGGCTTCTGGAATCTGATGGGAGACCCACAAACTGCCCTAGTTATCTTTGGATTCTCCCAGCTTGTTTTACTAAGATGTCAGCCAAACGTTGCCTTTCTCCTGCTGATAAGACAGCTCACATCATGCTTCACTCACACACATAGAGTGTAGGGAGAATACTGCTGGCTGCTGCCAATGATCTAAGATTTCTCCTGCTTTTGAACTTTTAATCCAGTAGAAATAAATGGTTTGCGTAATACCTATACATTGCAGTGGAAACAGCAAAAAATCAGTGGGAAGAAGAAAGAGTGGCCCCTTGTATCCACGTCAATATGGATACGACCAAGTGGTGGGTGACATTTTTGTCCCTCCCTGCTGGGTGGAGAATTCCTGCTTGCCTTCCTGCATAACTGGCACATGTTAAAGGATTTTCTTCATTATAAATATTTCCCTTTCATATGCATGTGAGTACATATTTGGGCTTTGTTAATAAAAAGTTTTAATATGAAGCAAAGAACATTTGAAAGGGAAAGTTTTGAAATGAATGATGGATGACGTCTTGCTGGGGCATTGTTGCTGAGCTATGGCAAGCTTTAGTCTTTATTCAAGACTTTGTCAGAATCTTGTTTTGACTGAGACTCCCTTTCTTTGTTGATTTTATTCCTAAAACTTCACTTCTAGAGGCCACATTTTAGACCATTTTCATCTCTCATTTGCATATGGCAAGCCCTTTCTTGAGGGGGCAAATTATAATCCTGGACAAACAAATCTCTGCGTTCCACCAAGATGACACCGATATGCTGTTATTAACCTCGAAATGAGAGTGGAATTGAAATCATAGTACCTGCAGATTCCATAATAGAGTGATTGCTTCAGGCAGTCTACTTAGCAGTGGTTAGGATTTATGCAAATGTGATTGTGTGGTCTATTATCTTACAATGTTTTCCAGAAAGAAGTTATACATTTAACTCAAACCACATACAGCTCAAAATATACTCATTACTTTATGCAGCGCTTGGAGCTCTGGAAGAAGGGTTATTAAAGCACTGAATCCTCCTTGTGGAAATTAATTTCAAGCCGCACATATCACTCAATCCCCTGTCTCTTCTGAATTGGTTCTTAACAGGACAGCTCTGTATCTATATAGCACACACTGTGCCACTGCACTTTGCTCAAGTTTAAACTGAGGGTCACAGGAGAGGAAAGTTCACTGTGAGTTGTGTGTGTCAGTGTGACCACACCAGCAAGTTTTACTGTGTGTCATTATAGATGTCAAACAGTGAAAAGAGTTCCAAAATAATTCAGTTTTCTTTCTTTTTCGTTCTCTTCTCTTAAATTTGCAGTCTTTTTACATCTAACATTGTATGAAATATATGTTGGTGTACTTTGTAAAAGAGAAAGTTTTTATGGATGGTTGTGGCTAAAATGAAAAGCAACATGGAATCTCTTCAAATATCTATTCAATGTTTGTCACAGATGGGTCAGTCACAAGGGGGAAAATATTTTCCTACATCTGTTAGGAAATGTTTGGAGCATATCTGCTGGCTTTCTTCTTTTTAAAGACCCAGGTATTGCTAAGATCCTTTTCCGGCTTTGCCTCTGATGAACTAACACACATCCCACAGCTGTGAAGAAAACAAGCATAGCTTTGGGGTTGTTATGAATACCGTGTCCCCCTGCAAACAATAAAATATTACAGTAAGCTGCAGCCTCCACGCGTTAAAAGATGAAGTAGCCTTCTTGTATTGCTCTTGGTTTCCCCTTTCCTCATGTGGTTTATTATTCTTCTCTTTGGCTTGTGTCCCTGCCAGCTTTACAACTCCCTTACTCCTACACACTCCACTCACCCTCTGTCAGGAGTTACAGTCAAGAGTGTGGGGCATGCTCTCTGCTGAGTCCCCCGTCTGCCATCTGCTCAGGAAAGAGTTGGAGCCTGAATTACCACAGCCAAAGCTTCATCACCTCGAATGAATGATTTCCATCTACTCACACTCATACAAATGCCATCTTAAAAAAAACGGCTTTTGATGATAAGCATGGCTTGCTTTATTTTTCTTGGCAATGTTCCTGATGAGTACTCTCTCTTACACATAGGAGGCTCCCTGCTGCTGAGTGTTGGAACACCAGAGCTTGAATCGAGCCTCTATTTTCTTCCAATTAGTGTTTTCCTAAAATGATTCATTTACAAAAAAATGGAAGGAAGGAGAATTCTAATCAACTTGTGAGATTTAACCCTACTGTAATCTCTTGCAAACTGTGATCCAGAGCCAACACTTGTAAACAATTATACTGCTGGTACCAAGGGGCCCAATCTGATTGGTCTATTTGCCTTGTCTTGTGAGATCCTGTAGTAATTGAGTTGACTCCCTCACTGATGGCTTGTGAGCTGCTTTTATTGCTCTAGTGGTTCCAGCCCTCTATAGATGTGCAGCATTATTAAAACCAGACCTCAAGTGGGACTTTACATTAGAATCTAATACACCGCACTGAAGCACACTGTGTGGTATCCCAGCCGTCCCGGTCACTGTCCTTTGTAGACCGACGCCACTTGTGTAGCAGGCAGTTTTCCCTGCTGGCAGCCCTCCCAGAGCCTGTAGAATTCATTCTCCATCCCGCCACCCTCCCTCATTCCCTCAGAGCCCCTTTCTGCCAAAGGGACTGTTTGGCTCATGCTCTGGCTCAGATAAACAAGAAAGATCAGGTCCAACGATGCTTTCAATAGGCACCTGGTATGGTGCTCGTGTTTCAGTTTGTGGATTGCCATCACTCTTGGATGTCCCTCTAATAGAATTTTGATTCGACCTGCCATGGGTTTAGAGTAATGTTATTAATGAGTATGGAAACTGCTGAGTTTATCCAGCAGGACATTTCCCTTCCAACTTAATAAATTTTAATTTTAATGTGCAAAGTTGAATTGTTTAACCAATAGCATTTTTTCTTCTCTGTAGGTGACTGCGACAGATGCTGATGGTGGCTCCTTTGGCTCCATTACCTACTCCCTTGGTTCTGGCATCAACAGCGCTGTTCCCTCTCAGTTTACTATAGGCAAGGAGACTGGCCAGATCTGCACTAGTGCTGCTCTAGACAGAGATCAAGGGCCGGCCAGCTTTGACTTTACTGTTACTGCAGTGGATGGGGTGAGCATCCGCATTTTGAAATCATGCTTAATATGAATTCACTGAGCCACAGAGTAATCCTATAAACACAGCAGCCATGCTTTTCATACAGACAGGAGAGCAAAGACACGGCCAACTGTGCAGAAAAACTTTAAGCCAAGTAAAAAATAAAGGCTTGAATGGCTCTCCATGGCAGGCTTGCGCAAAGTTAGTATATCCTGTTCATTTGATGCCAAATAATACTTAAAAAAACCCCAAAAGGCTTAAAATGAAAGAAAATTACTGTGGCGATGTTAAAGCAATCAGATGGAGAAATGCCTCAACTGTCAGGCAGTAATATTTTACCAAGTTGGGCTGCTGCCTCTCTCGTTTTTGCCACCTGGTCCAAATGAAAAGCATACACTGTATTTTCTACAAATGAAAAGCCTATGAAACAGATTGTTTGGTTGTGGTCTGCTTTCTCAGCCTCCATGGGTCATGACATAGTGCTCTATCCCAAGGGAAACTATCAATCTGTATCCCTGCACAAACCTGCTGGGACTATATTTTAGAGGCAACGCTATACATCGAAATTTTAACGGGGTTTACTGCTGGTTTTTACTTGCACCATTAATGTGGCTTAAAACCTGCTTTCAGGTGTGTTTTTCTGTTCATGATTTAATGTATTTGAAGGTATAACAAAAGAGCTTTTTGTTTCCTCTGCAGGGTGGACTCAGCTCCGTAGCCTATGTGAAAGTAGATCTGGTTGACATTAATGATAACAGACCTGCCTTCTACCCAGTCAGCTATGCTGTCAGTCTGAGTACGCAGAGTGCCCCTGGGACATCTGTTGTCAGAGTGACGGCCTATGACCCAGACTCAGGCGAGAATGGTAGAATTATATACAAAACAGCACCTGGAGGGGCCTCCCCTTACTTTACTCTCAACAAAGACACAGGTTAGCACAAGTGCTTTTCCAGTTCCTGCATGAGCTTTATTGTATTTTCCTTCATTCCGTTATTTAAGGAGCTAATTGATTTTGTCCTGCATTTCCAACCTGTTTTGCATTTCATACAGTTTTGCATGTTGTGTGATGTAAAAAACAACCTGTTTGAATGTTTGTATGCGGCTGTGTTTTGGAAGGTGTGATCTCCCTGTCGCGGTCTGTCTACGGAAAGGCCAACTCCGTCATTTCCATGGTAATCTCTGCTCAGGATGGTGGTGGTCTGGTTGCCCTTGCCAATGCCAAAGTCAACATTAGCGTGGTGGCAGGGCTGGTGGCACCACCTGTGTTTGAACAGACTCAGTACTTCTTTAGTGTATCAGAGGACGTCTTGCGGGGGACAGTTGTAGGCGTCGTCCAGGCCAGTACTAAGACAGGTGGGGGTCCACAAACATATGTCCTTTCTTCCTATTTGTCACTTTCTCTCTCCATCTCTCTTTCTCTCACTCACTCACTCTACAGCCCACATTGAACACTTCAGTGTTCAGTCGCATGGATCATGGTGTAAAGAGTTTCATTTCTGTTCCCTGCACTACTTATACAAATAGGCGATGAACCACTATACACACTGAACTCTGAAATAACATCAATCAAAAATTCCATTGCACAACTTTGTTTATATATTCATTTTCTTAGTTTTTAGAGGTCTGTTACAGTCATGAAAATTGAAATATGACATCTTTAGGGTATACTGTTACTGACACTAAGTGCTTTTAGTGCAGCCTCCTGGGCCTTGGTGACATGTTTCTGGTTTTTGTCATCTTTCTCTCTGTACAGGTGCCTCAAAAGATATCTCCTACACCATCAGTTCTGGGGACCCTGTGGGATACTTCACAATAGATCCTGATACTGGGGCTCTAAGGACCAGTCTGACCCTGGATCATGAAGCCCAGTCATCTCTTGATTTGGAGGTGCAGGCTCGCAGTGGTAACCCCCCTGCGTTTGGCCAGACCCGTGTCCACATTACCATTGTAGACATCAACGATAACCCGCCTGTCTTTCTGCCCTCATCCTCTGAGTCCTTGCTGCTGGCAGAGTATACCGAAATAGGCACAGTGGTGTATCGGGTCCAAGCTGAGGACAGAGACTCTGGAGTCAATGGACAACTAACCTTTGATCTTTCTTCTCCAAGTGGAATCCAGAGGACCTTCAACATAGAGCGCAGCAGTGGAGAGGTCCGATTGGTAGGGACCCTCAACTATGAGAGTACACCTCGTTATGACCTCCAGGTGATTGCCAAGGATAGTGGAGTACCCCAGCTTAGTGCCACATTCATGCTTGTGGTTCATGTCCAGGCAGAGAATGACCAGGGACCTGTGTTCGATACCCTCACCTACCGTGTAGAGCTAAAGGAAGGAACTCCAATTAACAAACGCTTCCTGCAGGTCAGGGCCCTGAACAGAGAAACCCCTGGCTCAGGTTACATCAGTCCCCTGGCATATCACCTGCGTCCAGACGGAGATGCTGCAGGGTTTGGCATTGCTGCAGACAGTGGCTGGCTGTTTGTGAAGAGTGCCCTAGACAGAGAAGTCAAGGACATGTATCTTCTAACAGTGCTGGCCAGCCAAGGTCATGGACAGTTGAAGAAGACAGGCAGTGCCACGGTGCGGATATCAGTGACTGATGAGAATGACAACTCTCCTCGCTTCACACAAGAGAGGGTCTTCATGACTGTGAGGGAAAACTTGCCTGCAGGAACAGGATTTGGTCATGTGTCAGCCACAGACCGAGACAGCGGTCTTAATGGACGTCTCAACTACCGTTTCTTGCACCTTGACCGCCACTTCCAGATAAACTCCCACACAGGTTAATTGAAAATGTACTGGTACTACAATTAATCACAGCCGCAATCACAACTGATCTATTGGATTGGAGATTATTGTGCGTTGATCCAGAAAACTGCACATGTAAAGAAACCTGGAGATGTTCAGTTTTATTATTTTGTATTTTTCTATAAGTTTAGATAAAACTCAGTCTCCAGTCAGTGTAAAAAACAAAACTAAAATTATTGGTGAAAGAAAAATGTAATCAATTTGTCATCAACTCACCGCGTCATCTCTAAAAGATGGGAGACTACAGGTGTCTCTTCCATGCAATTAGTCATATGATGGTGACAACAGCACTAAGTGTCATGCTGGGCTCTAATTGGCCTGCTGAGCCTGTTAGTCTGTGGGTGTAGACACAGACTCAGTTTCTGGCTGCGTTATGAGTCCCCTCAGCATCTGCCAACCTTCCTGAATATTTGTGTGTTTGTACAACTACACAATGTGGATGTCTATTACTTATGTGTTATTGATCAAAGCCTGCTGGTTTGTAAGTCTCTCATCAATATTCCAGTGCTTGGGACTAGTGCCTCAGCATAAAATCCCTCTCATCCACCCCCTTCTGTCCCCAGGTGAGATCAGTACAAGGACTATTCTGGACAGAGAGCAGCAGTCTAGTTACCAGCTGGTGGTGGTGGTTCAAGATGGAGGCTCGCCTCCACGTAGCGCCACAGGCACAGCTTTCATCACTGTCCTGGATGACAACGACAACGACCCCGCTTTCACTCACTGCCAGTCGGGCAAAAACCTCATCATACAGGTGATACCACAAGACCAGGGATACAAACATGCAAAAAGTGAAATATCTTTCATATCTTTGTTGACATCTATTTGGTTTTAGGTGACAGAAGGTCAGTCCTCAGGGGTTTTACTGGGCTCACTGCAAGCCAAAGACCCTGATGAAGGAGAGAACGGCACTGTGATCTATTCTTTATCAGGTACAGTACGTGCAGAAAGTAAAGTTATTTTATGTATTCAACTGTGCTACATACAGTGGTTTTCAAAATTGATAGTACTCAGTAAGCTGCCCTTATTATGGATGAAGCAAATAATGCACATCTGGACACCTTTAAGGGACACTTGCTGCTCAGTAAGTAGGAAGTATTTTCTATGACCATGGAAGAAACATATTATTGTAGGATTGCTCCTGCTGTTGTATTGCTTCAACCACTGGAAACATCCATTATTTATGTCTGACAATGGCTTCATTTTAATTCTGACAAAATGCTGGGTTTTGTTTCGTTTGGACCCTCTGTCTTTCCCAGGTCCCAGAGCTGAGCGTTTCGCTTTGAACTCGAACTCTGGGGAGCTACGTTCATCATCCCCTCTCAGCCACTCAGAGCGAGCTGAGTATATGCTGACAGTGACGGCCAGTGACAGAGGACTGCCTCCTCGCAGCACCTCTTGCTCGCTCTCCATTCAGGTCAGACTTTCATTGGAACCCGGCCAGCACAAACACCCTCACTACTCACCCATTTAATACCAAAGAATAGACTCTGCACTGAGTGGATCCTTGTCTCTGGGCCCCTCAGACTAGCTGCAGACGTATCAGCGTCACTTCTGACAAGCTTTCCTCCCATCCCCTCCCTTTTCTTCCCCTGTGACTTTTCAAAAGGGAAATTTCTATCTGAAATGGAAAAGTGGGTTTGAATCAAATACTCCCAGCTGGCTTATGATGAAGGCCAGCTGTAGACTGCTCTGATCAAGGTCATACTCAATGACTTCAACACTTTTTTAATACAGTAGCCCTTTTTGCAATGAGCGGCAGAGCTATACACTCACATAAAACACAGTATTGAAGGTAATTCAGTGAAAATTTAGAACAGAAAATGGACACAATGGAAGAGACCTGGAAAGAATGTAGATTTATAGGTTCCAGGAAAATAGAGTTGCCATATAAACAGCTCCAGCCAGTGCCAGTTTTTCCTCCTTTCCGATGACAAAAAATGAAAGTCATAATTATTAGTTAATTGGATTAAACAGTACAGTGTTGTTCTTGCCTGCTGACGCACTTCTGTAATTTCCTTTAATCATATTTTCAGACAGATTTTCTAAATCCATCAATGATAGGATGGGCCTATACCAATTTATTTCTGGAACGCTCCTTTTCCATCTAATGTGGAACCAATTTTCAGCTTGTCATGTAAGATTTCACAACAAGCACAGCATATTTTTTCGAGTGCCTACTTACTGTGGGAACTGTGCATTAGGGCACAATGCTGAGTATCTGTTTCAGTAATGCTGCTGAAAATTTGATCAACACAACCTCTGCCTGCCTTTCACAGCTGTTTACATTTTCGCAGTCCATGCTTTTCTTGAAGAAAAAACACGTTTTATTGAAACAATGTGTCATGTGTAACTTAAGCGGCTCTTTTCATGCAAAAGGGAGAAGTAATAATGTTGTAGTCACACTTGACCTGCTCATCAAAGATAGTGTTAAACAATACATGGTACAGAAACATGTCCCAGTGCTAAATTCAAACTCTATCACCATGTCTTCCGTTAATTATGTTGCTTTTATCATCTATTATTTTTCCTGGCAGCAACATGAGTATCAGATTAAGTGTTATTAAGTTTAGCAGGCGTGTTATTGAAGTCTATAAAAACCTCTTGTAACTGGTTTTGTACAGTGCAGTTGAGTGGACTGGAGAAAATCTGTTTCTGCTTTGCCCAAAACTTATGAAATATTTTCATTTTTTATTATGAATATTGCAAGCTTCAGTTGCCACCGGGCCTCTAAATGAATCATTGGATCCTCTGTCATGTTGCTTTGTCCTGAAATACTCTACTGCTTCTTCATTGCAGGTTCTCAGTGCTAACAGACCTGCTTCTAATTCCCTCTCTATATCCTTCAATTCTGTGGAGGAGGCCAAACCTGGCTCTGTAATTGGTTCAGTGCGCCTCCGTGACAGAGAAACCTCAGAGGAAGGAGAGGTGACCTACACGGTGGTGGGGGGTTCAGACCGAGATGGGACCTTTGTCGTGGACCGTCTGACCGGAGACGTGTACCTGGCTCGTCCTCTTGACTATGAACGAGATGCACGCTACACCCTGCAGATTGAGGTAGATGACTTCTCTCAGGCCCCACCTAGCAGCACCCTGGTCCACCTGGACATTGATGTAGAGGACAGCAATGACCACGCCCCTAAGTTCCCTGAGGACCCCATCACTATCGTCATCTCTGAGAGCATGGAGCCCGGCTCATCTGTCTATACTTTCCAGGCCACAGATAAAGATGGCAGTGGGCCCAACAGTGAGTTGAGGTACTCCATTCTTCACCTGTGGCCAAACACCCCTGGCTTGTTAACACTTGACCCCTCCACTGGGGTTCTCTCTTTGAGCCAGGAGCTAGACCATGAGGTCACCCCTAACCTGATACTGGTTGTAAAGGCAACAGACTCTGCCCATGATGAAAGCCAGAGGCGCTGGAGTTCTGTCACAGCAAGGGTGTATGTAACTGATGAGAACGACAATCCACCAGTGTTCAGCTCACCAACAGCTGTCAGTGTGATGGAGGACCAGCCGGTAGGCTTTGTGGCTCTGTATGTCATGGCCAGAGATGCAGACCAAGGGGAGAATGGAAGAGTGACCTACAGCATCCAGTCAGGCAACAATGGAGGCACATTCAGCCTCAACCCCAACACAGGTAAGTCCAGTTCAGTGTCAGTGCAGGCTTTAAATATATAAACATTCCACTGCCAATTGCAAAGTGGACAGACAAATCTGCATCTGTTCACCTCTGTCTGAGGAGTTTTATGGACATTTTGAACATTTGTGCTTAATCTAAATTGTACTCCCCCACCCAACCACCACAATCACGAACCACCCCCCTCCATAAACACACACAAACTCCTGTAGTACTCTGCTTACATCTAAGTACAGCACAACTCTTGCTTCACCTTTCATGACTTATTTCTCTTAGTTGGAGGCCAGACAGACATAGCAGCCTGCCAGATATATAACACACACGCATTCACACAGCTTGCACAAGCACAGACACACACACACAGCTTGCACATGCACACATACACACACTCTCTCTCTCTCTCTCTCTCTCACACACACACGCATTCACACACACACAACGCATCATCTGTTTTTGTGGATCTATTCCCATGAAAGACCAAAGAACCTCCTGCATGGGCTTCTGGGAACCATTAGAGAAGGGATCAGTTACGCGTGTTTATGTGTACGCACGTGTATGTGTGTGTGTGAGTGTAGGCATGGACATATGTGTTTGTGTGCTTGCATGAGACTCTGTCACTTAGTCAGCACTGACCTTGGGCTATTTGGTCCTGTGGGCTTTGTTGTGGTGTTTGAGACACGTGTCAACATAGGCTCCGCCTTGCCCTTCAAGTCGCCAGCCAGGATGCCCCCAGGAGCAGATTGGGGATGGAAACATTCAGGATCTGTCATGCATGCCCCTTCTGCTTCAGCATGTGTGCTCACCTTGAAGTGTTTTCATGCACGCTGGTTATTTGTTAGAACGATGACAGTGTTAATCCTCCGAGCACCTGGTTTGCTCCTGTTTTGGGGTCACTGACTGCAGACCTATGACCATCTCTGCACACTCTATTTTCATTACTTTGGCATCAAAGTTAACCACAATAGAGAGAACTGTCAAGCTAATATCAGGATTATATAAAGTCACAGAGTGAGACACATTCTCATCACTTATTGTCAGAGGAGAGGTCATTAATTTCACTTTTGGAGTAAAGGGAGAGTGCATTGCTGATATGGTGAATTGCTTCTTTACTAAAGACAACACCATTCAGGGATTAACACATCAAATGTTGATAAATGACTCTGCATATAAGACAGGAAGGATTAGTTTGTTGTCTGAACAACCTCAACTAACCCTCACACTTGCAGTCCAAAGTGTTGGCACCACAAACCTCACAAAGTCTTAAGATGTTGAAATTGAAAGCATCCCAAATAAAAACTTTCCCCATTTCCCACTTTTTTTTGCCCACGTGTTATTACTGACCAGGGATATGGCGGGATCACAGTCAAGTCAAATTTGGTGAAAAATTCCAGCCTGTAATTCCTACCAGATTAAAGGCTTAGGGGCAAGTTATCTCAATCCTCACAAGATACAAAGCAAACGTGCTGAAAAAAGTTAAAACCAAAACAGCCCTGGTCCTCTTTTACTTTAACAGTCGCTGCTCATTTTAATGCATGAAATTGAAATTGAATCAATGCAAGCTCTACCCTTTTAGGGCAGGATAATGAAAAGGCAAGGGTGCCCCTAATTTCTAGGGAGCACGGCAGGCCTGGCTGTTGCGTGTCTAGAGTGTGTGTTTACTGCTTCTTTCTCGATGGCTGCGGCATTCTCCAATGGAAAATCTCGTAAACTGTGGCCAGACCGTGGGCTGTTACCGCAGTGGTGGTGGTAGCACTCAGGTAGGCAAAGCTTTGTGTGTGGAGTAGATTAGCTTTGATTTGGCCCTCACACGGCAACTTTTCACACTTGCCTTTTTAAATCACTCGACTACACACAACCATGGAAAGTGGCTTGTTGTATTGGCTTTGATAACATGCTTTCATAGTGTAGTTGTCATGTCTAACTCCCTCTGTGAAACTGGCTGTAATGAACTATTACAACACACACACACACAGGAAATCACGCCTCACATTTCACCCCTGATTCATCTCTCTACAGGCTCTCTGTCTATTTTCAAACCTCTGGACCGTGAGGAGCAGGACGTCTTTAACCTCACAATAATCGCTGAGGATCATGGGATACCTCAGCATTCGTCCAGCCAGCTGCTGTGCGTCCATGTGATTGATGTTAATGATGAGCTGCCCTGGTTTGAAGAGAGCCATTATGAAGCCCAGATCTCTGAGAACCAGCCTCCAGGAACTAGTGTGTTGACAGTGTCCGCCACTGATCTGGACCAAGGTGAGACATACACTGTGCACTTAGACTTAGATACTACAGCTTTGGTTCATATAATTCTGTTTTATAATCAGCAATGTTTTGGTAATTTGCAGGTCACATCTAGGTTACATGTAACCTAGATATCTAAAAAAAAATATTTTGGATGTCAAATTGTGCTGCCTCAGCAATTAAGAAAATCAAAGTTTCCTTTAAAGCATTCATGTGCCGAGCATGTATTCAAATTACGGACATTAAGTTGTTAATGTTGTTAATGGAGAACTACACAGTAGGGTGGGGGTGGGGTTACAGAGAGGATGCATTCCCCTGGACTTAGTCAGAAACACATAAAAAAGAAGGATTATAAACTTTCTCTCCAAAAACAATCAGTGAAGTAAACAGGTGAGGTTGCCAGACTCCTTTCTTTTAGCACGCAATCTGGCATCCAGACGGATGGGGGGGGGCATCACTGCCAACTGCTTAGACAGCAAAACTATTGACAAACAAATAAGTACAAGCTATTAACAAGAGAAATGCAAATACCTTCTGAAAGTGTAGTTACTTTGTGTTTCTCTGTAGGAACCAATGGGCAGGTGACATATGAAGGTATCTCAGAGGCGGGTTTCAGTATCAACCCGGTTACAGGTGTAATAACTATCACGAAGTCGCTGGACAGGGAGCTCCAGGAGCACTACACTGTGACAGGTATGGTCCACAATCATCTCTGATAAAACATGCCCTTAAATGACTGCTTTGAAATACATAATAGTAAGGGTTACTTCCTGAATTTCATCATGTAACTAACAATGCTGTTGTGTGTTTTTTATGTTTTGTCAGTTTATGCAAAAGATGGAGGCCTCCCCCCCAATTATGCCAAAGCCACAGTAAGCATCAGAGTGCTTGATGAGAATGACAACGCTCCTTTCTTTGGACGTCTCTACTACAGCATAGAGGTGCCTGAAAACCTGGAAGCATTGCCTCTGTTTACCCTGAGAGCCACTGACCGAGATGCAGGAGATGGCGGGAAGATGAACTACAGAATTACAGGTGAGAATTTGTTTCATAGTACTATTCAGTTTCTAAGTCATCAGCTCAACTGCTAACATAATAGCTTTTTATAACCCTTTGCTTTCCTTGTAGCTGGAGATCAATCTGGAGACTTCCACTTGGACAGACAAACAGGTGTGCTGTCCACTTCAAGGCCCCTGGACCGGGAAAAGAGGGCTAGGTACACGCTAACAGTCACAGCTCAGGACCAAGGACACCCTCCCCTCAGCAGCACTGCTACAGTGGAAGTGACCATTATGGATATCAATGATCACAGCCCCCAGTTTCAGAGTAGCAGCTACACGGCAGACATTTCAGAAGATGTTCCCATTGGCTCACTGGTCCTGGAAGTGAAAGCCATCGATCTGGACCAGGGCCCCAACAGCCATGTGCTGTACTTTCTGAGCAGTAGCTCTCAGAGCATGTTCATCATAGACCAGAACACAGGTCGAATTATTACAGCAGCACCCCTAGACAGAGAAAGAACCGCCTCTTACACCTTTGAGGTCTGCGCCACTGACTCTTCCCCTGTGAACCCACGAAACTCCACTGCTCAGGTGACTGTCTACATTCAGGATGTGAACGACAATGCTCCCTTCTTCATTCAGGACCCTCTTGTTGTTAACATCTCTGTGAGCAGTGTGTCCAGCCGCCGAGTGCTGGCCACCATGAGAGCAGAGGACAAGGACTTTGGGGCTAACGGCTCTGTGTTTTACCGTTTTGCCAACCCTGTGAGGGGCTTCACCATCAATTCGCTTACAGGTGACATCCAGGCCACAGAGAAGCTGCAGACTCTCACCCAAAGCCAGAGAACTTTGATAGTTCAGGCCATGGACCAGGGCAACCCGGCTCAATCTTCTCTGGGAGTGGTTATCATTTACATCAGGGAACAGAACTACAGAGGGATTCGTTTTTCCCGCACAGCACGAGATGTCAGTCTGCAGGAGAATGCTGCTAAAGGTTTGAATGATGCAAAATTCTAACCATTATCAAAGCAATTAATTATCAGAAGTAACATGTTTCATCAGAATGTGTTCTCCATCTTATAGGCACAATAGTAACACAGACTCAAGCCCAGTACCCTGATGGCTCTCAAACTGGTATTAGTTATAGTATTTTTAGTGGAAACAGAATGCAGTCTTTTGGAATAAACTCCATTACTGGTAAGTGCAGAGATGACAGCATACATTACAATACAGTGTTTTCCAAATCTACAGTGTGACTCCATGTCATTTTTGTGAATTAGGTGAAATATGGGTCCAGAAGTCTGAAGGACTAGATTTTGAAGAGACCCCGAAACTCCGCCTTGTGGTGAAAGCTGAGACGGCATCCTCCAGCTCCTACATGGCTGTCAACTTAATCCTGCAGGACGTCAATGACAACTTACCACGCTTCCAGCTCCAGAACTATGTAGCCTACATTAGAGAGGCACAGGGCTACGATTTTCCCATTATCCAGGTGCAGTAGCCTGTCCCTCACACATTTATTATGGTTGGCTTTTGTTTAAGTGTGAAGTTGTAGACTAAAAAATAGCTCAAGCTACAGAAATCTGGATAGTTTCAGAGCTGTAGAGAAATGACTCAGAAATGAATGGCCATTCTCAGTGTCCCAACTGAATAAACTATCTAATGACTGTGAAGTCCATTTTTATGAACCCTTGATTTCCAAGTCCAATATTGCTCACTAGTTCATGTTACACTGAAACAGCTATAGCAGATATTTCTATATTTTTATTTCCACAATGGGGTGGTCATTTCCTCAGGTTGTTGCAGATGACCTGGACCAGGGTCAGAATGGTCAGGTGACCTACTCTATCAGGTCATCATCCATGAGTGGCTTGTTCAAGATAGACCCACTGACTGGAAGCATCACCACTGCAGCCATAATGGACAGAGAAATCTGGACACAGACAAAGTGAGTTTTGCTCTTCTTTTTCTTTATCTGTAACATCCTGCCATGTGGTTCTCAGCTTATTTTTATATCTTTACAGCTTATCACTACCCTTAACATATCCTGTTAATGTTTAATGTTTGTTAGTGTCACAATGTCCATTTGCTTGCACAAATATACCTTGTTTTAATGGAAAAGCTCATATTTTATGCATATTTTTTTTGACAATGAATGATCAGTTTTACTGCTCAGAATGGTTTCAGTTACAAAAAAAGAAGACAAAAATTGACACCAAAAAAAATGCAAAAAAGTTATGATATAGTATTTTAAAATCACTTTTGATTTCAGTCTTTTTTGACAGTAATTACTGATAAATTCCCCATTCATAATATTTTTTCTTATGAAAGAAAAAAGAATGAGACCTATTAGGGTAAGAAAGACAAAAAAGCATCTTCTGTTTTTTTTTGAAACAAAAAAATAGGCTGATCTTTTTGCAACCACATAAAAGTTAAAAGTTCAGACAGTGACATTCATTTTGTGGTACCAGGCTTGTTGTTACGGCAACAGACCGGGGAACCCCGCGGCTGGCTGGCTCTGCCACCCTCACTGTGATCATCATCGACCTCAACGACAACAGCCCCATGATTCCTCTGCCTCGAGAGGTCCGGGTGCCTGAGGGTGAGTCATCTTTACAATGGAAGTTGGTCCAGTGATCCAGCCTCATATCACACTCCCTGGCAGCTCAGTGAAAAAAGTGTGACCCTATTATGAAATATGTTATTGCCCGGTTAGTCTCTTTATTTCCTGTCTATGAGATAGAGGCATTCTGAAGCAGGATATTTCTTAATAAATAGTGTTTAAAAAATGTTTTTTTCCCAGCTGAGCATCTAAATGACTGCTCTTCCTCTCCTGCCTCTCCACCTTATTATCACACACCTACAGATACTCTGATTGGCACAGTTATCACCCAGGTAACAGGAAATGATGTGGACTCAGGACCAGCCCTCTCCTACACATTACATCTGGATACAAACAGCCAAGGCATGTTTGGGATTCACCGTTATGGAGGAGGAGTGTCTCTGACTGGCCCTTTGGACTATGAGGAAAAGACCTGGTACACTCTGACCATCCGCTCATCTGACTCTAAACATCAAAGTGAGGCCAACCTCACTGTGCTTGTGGATGATGTGAACGATAATGCCCCCACCTTTACTCAGGACTTGTATCAGGTACCTCTCCCTTCACACACCTGTCTTCATACCTACATTCACTGCCATGTTTTAGAGTATTAGCATGTTTCTTAAATTGTGTGTTTCTCATTAGGTGTCTGTATCAGAGCACCTCCCAGCAGGAAGTGCAGTCATCACGGTAACGGCCACTGACTGTGACTTTGGGGACAATGGGAGGATCACCTACAGAGTAATGTCATCAACTAGGGGTGTCTTCTACATTGACCCAAGCAATGGTAAGGTTACTTTGTACATATTCATGATTGTTTCTAACCCTTTTCTAACCAGAGATCTTCTTAGTTGCTTTTCATAAAAATGTAATCCCTTAAGACATTGCAAAAATATTTAATCATTTTGTTCATTAAAAGCCATTGAAGAGTCAGATTTAATGTTATTTGACTAAGATGTTTTGCTGGAGATAGCATCTAAAAATAAGTGTGTTATAAAAGGGGACTATGTTTGCCTCAGGTTCTTTCGTCTATTCTCAAATGCAGTTGCTTTGCTTCAAATATTGTTCCCTTCAACAGCATGTGCCCAGATCTGCCACAGTGTTTAGAAAAATAATTGCAATTATTATTATCAAAGTAATTTATTTAACTCATACATTGTTGTTTCTTTGATGGCAAAATCACAAGGTGTAATAAACAACTTTGATAAATTAATATGATGACCTTGGGACATAAGATTAAAATGAAGGTGCTCTTTTTATGACCATGCTCTTTGTTATCCTCACAGGTACTCTGTTTGTCAACCAAAAAACAGAGTTTGATTTTGAGAATCCTTCCATCCTTGTGATAATTGAGGCACGGGACCAGGGCACCCCATCCCTTTCATCCATTGCCACTGTCCAGGTACAAGTGACCGATGTCAATGACAATGCCCCCATCTTCCACCAGTCAGAATACAGAGCCACTGTGTCTGAAGATGGGCTTCCTGGATCAACTGTTCTGACCTTAGAAGCCATGGATGAAGACTTGTCCCGGGATAACTGTGGTTTTGATTTTGCCATTGCCAGTGGCAACATGGGTAATACCTTCCAGATTGAGAGCAGTGTGCGCTTCTTAGAGGGGCAGGGTTTCCAGACAGTCGGCAGTCTGATCCTGGTGGAGGAGCTGGACTTTGAAGCAGTGCCAAGTTATAACCTGACTGTTGTGGTATCAGATCGTGGAATCCCTCAACGTAGCTCCAGCGTGCCTATCCTCATCAGTGTTATAGATGCCAATGACAACCCTCCAGCTTTCAGCCGAGCAGAGTACAGTGTGGTACTAAGTGAGGGTGCAGCTGCGGGGACAGAGATTTTGCATCTCTCTGCCACAGATCCTGACTCTGCTCCAAATGGAGAGGTGCAGTACTCAATAAGCTCAGGGGATGAGACAGACCTTTTCCAGGTAGACCGATGGACCGGAGCATTGAGGTTGCAAAGACCTCTGGGCAGCGAGAAACAGTCATCTCATATGATTGTTGTCCAGGCTACTGATGGTCAAGGGCACTACGCTTTAGCTCCAGTCACTATTGAAGTGAAGGACATCAACGATAACAGGCCCTTCTTTCCCCTCAAATTATTAACTGCGAGCATCAGGGAAAACCAACCCCATAATGCCTTAGTCACCATGCTTCATGCAATTGACCATGACAGAGGCGTTTTTGGACAGTTAAGGTACTACATGTCAGATAATTCTAAAGAGGCAAGAGAGGCCTTCCTCATCAACCAAACTTCAGGAGAAGTACGGACTCGCTCTACTTTTGACTTTGAGAAAGTGAACTCCTTCCATTTTGTGGCAGTTGCCATGGATGCTGGCAACTATTCTGCAAGTGTAACAGTGCAGGTTTATATAACAGGGGAGGATGAATATGATCCTGTTTTCACCTCTTCAGAGTTCTCATTCGAAGTGCCTGAAGGAGCAAAGAAAGGTCACATCATTGGCAAAGTACAAGCCAGAGATGAGGATGGAGGTGTGGATGGCATCATCCTCTACTCTCTTGCAGACAGTTCGCCTTATTTTGAAGTCAATAAATCAACAGGGGCAATTTCCCTAAAGATGGACAGCTACAGTAGACATGTGAGTCGCTCTAAAAGAGATGTGCGTCTAATGACGCTGGACGTGACTGCTCATAGCCCTCTGGAGACGTCCCGCATAGCAGTGGCCAAAGTTACCATAGATGTGACCCATACATCTTTTGGTCTCAGCACAGACATGAATATGCTGCTTATCAGCGTCATCGCAGTTTCACTTGGGACCATAGTCATACTTATAATAATTGCTGTGGCACTATTTTTTGTTAAATTAAGACGTCAGAAAAAGGAGCAAAAAGCACACGGACGAACACCAGCTTCAGGCACCATGTTGCACAAACTTGAGGAAACTAAAATAGCAGCAAATGAAATGATTTACCATCAGGCCCTTCCTGGATATGCAGCTGATCAGAGTGGCAGCAGTGGGGGTCCATACACTCGTGGCGGATCCCTGGATCCCTCCCACTCCAGTGGCCGTGGTTCGGCAGAGGCAGAGGCAGCAGAGGATGATGAGATCAGAATGATTAATGAATACCCTAGAGTGTCAAGTATCTCCTCATCCATGCAGGAGCGCATCTCAGCCAGGGGTCCAGATTCTGGAATCCAGCAGGATGCAGATCAGTTGTCAGATGTGTCTTGTGAGCCTTCCATAGATTGGTTCAGAGGGAAGAAGCTTGGCAGTCTGAGTGGTACTTTGTTGGCTGGCCAGGTGCCAGTCTACAGGGACGAGGGGGGTGGGTATGTGGGTGTGGGACGGGGACTCAGCATCTCCCATCCTAAAGATTATACTTTCCCAGAGGATGGAAAGCCTGCTGTTGATGGCTCCCTAACAGCCATAGTGGCCAGTGATGAGGAGCTGAGGGGCAGCTATAACTGGGACTACCTGCTAAACTGGTGCCCCCAGTTCCAACCCTTAGCTAACGTTTTTACTGAAATAGCACGTTTAAAAGATGAAACAGCTCCTCCTCATCCTCGCAGATCATTTCATCACAAAGGGAAGGCCGAGTCAAGAATCGACCCCCCTCCTCTCATAACCTCTGTGGCCCACCCCGGGGCCAAAACTGTACCTCCAAAGCCTGCTGTAGGGAGGACGTTCCCCCACATGGCCTCTTTACGAAGATCTCCCATCAGCGCAGAGGGATCCATTTCCTCAGTCGCCATGTCTCCAAGTTTCTCCCCTTCTCTTTCACCGCTGGCAGCACGTTCTCCTGCTGTCACACCCTTCAGTGTCTCACAGGGTCCTTCTGCATCAATGATCAGCACAACTGAACACAATTTGGAACACAGCGAGGAGGCAGAGCTGAGGATTTAAATTCAATCTTAAAGGTGAATTAAAACTGAGTCATTGCTGTTCCAGTCTTGTTCCACTGTATGACCACGGGGGCTGCAACCTGAAATGAGTCAGTGTCGTTTTCTTTCATGCTCACATTCTCAAGAGAACACATACACAAAGTTAAAATAACTGAAGTTGTGGTGCTTACTGAAAAAACTGAAGGACATGACTAACAGGCCAAAATGGACTATGCCTTTTTTATGTGTGTGCGTGTGTGTGTGTGTGTGTGTGTGTAAGAAACTCCTTTTTCTTCTGTTGATCAGTGTTAATTTGCACATTCAAATGGAGATTCATACATGATGTCAATATTTTGTACAAAAGCATTGTCTATATTTTTATACTTACATAATGGTTTCTGACAAGAAATGGCGTAACCGTGTCAAAAGGTTGCTAAAACTTCAGAATATATTTCTATATTTGTATATTTGTTGCTTGTACTGTATACATGTTGTACTTTAAGTTGATTTATCTCTTGTTATTCTTAACTTTGTGGTTTTAAATGAAGCTCTTCCTTAATGCTTTATGAATTGGGATTTTTGTAACAGATTATTGTAATTATTTATAGAGGAAGATCATTCTTGAACAAATGAAACATCAGTCAGAATAAAGTATTGTGTGATCAGATTTTCTAAGAATCCAGTGTTTGATCTCACATCAAAAGGTAACCATGAATGTGAAATGCTGAAAAGTTTTCTAGTCGTCAACATACGCCCGTTCATTTTCTGCAAAGGAAAATTAAACTTGACATCCAATGATCCTGTCCTTCGGGTGCCCTGGATTTAATTTCTCACAATGAGCCTTACTGCTTTCATTTCGCATAGTGAATATAATTCATCTGAGGCAGACACTGAGCAAACAACATGGTAAATGTAAAATTGTTTGTTCTGTCAGCAGCCTAATCATTCAAGAGAATGTAAGCAGGTCTTTGCCATTTCTCTTCTCGTCTAGTGTTCCTCAATAAAATATTCAAAATATTCAATAAAATAATTCAAAGACTCAGTGCTGCCCCGACACTGACAACAGTTTTTTAAATTCTTATCCAGACTAGCGTAGACTTACTGACAAAATATAATGAATTATATTTTGGACCATATGTCCCATTTTTTTCAATAGCACTATCAATAATTCTATATAAATTAAAAGTAATACTAACAAATGTTGCATACAGTATCACTGAAGTATGAAAAAGCGTATATTTATGAATGTTCAAACACCACCAGAGAATGTTTCCTAGTCAATGAGAAGAAATCCATTTACTGTACAGGTTCAGCCATAATTCACACTTTGACACAGATGCCTACTTCATAAATAGCCTACTTTCATGATCATAACTGTTTTTCGCCGGTCTTTAGAAAATTAAAAACAAGTGTAAATTTGCATCAGTAATTTCTTAAGGCCCTGCTGTGGCTTAAATGTGGATTCCTATATCTGTGTTTTGTTTGCGTCAACTCTCAGTTCTAGCAGCTCAATAGCATTATCTTAAGTAACACTAACATTCTACAATATTTTTATTTATTATAGAGGTAGAAGCTGAGAGGCTTGGTAAATTATTTACAAGGATGCTATTTTGACCATGGCCAAATATATGTGAACACTACCTGTTTGATAGAATGAAGGTACCTTGTTGTTTGTATTGTTTTGTATTGAACTGTGTTACCATCCACTTATGTTTCATGTTTGTCTGAACTGTATTTGTAATGGTGCCATAGAAGAGAAATTTCTCCAGATGTTCACACATTCTGGTTTCCAGAGAAATGTTTTCAGCAAAAAGTGCCTGATTAAAGTACTTATGTGAACACATTATTGCTTCTGTCGTATCTTTCACAATTCAGAATAATGGCAATGTATGAAATTTAATCATATAATAATAGTTATGTGCAATTAATCCATAGATATGTTCAGATCCTTTTGAGTTCAAACTTGTAGGCATGCATTACCCTGAGCGAGCTTTTTTCTTGAACTGTAATATTTTATTGATTATGACGCCTTCAAAATGCCTCAACAATATTTTCAGCATCCAAACCCTGCAAAATCTCAACAGTTAAACTCACTGACATTAACCTGTAACCTGGTATAAACAGTGCAACTCAAATTCCCATTTGGATAAATGAACAAATGTGGCCCAGTCCCAGCATTGTCCCAGTCTTGAGAAAACAAATCTAAAATGATCAATATTTTATTTAATGATAGCAATTAAGTGTTATTCAGAGCTCTAGAGTATATATGATGTAATACATGCACAATACTAAAAGAACTTATTTGAAGTAATGGCTTTACAGGTGCCCCCCCCTTTTTTTTTTTTTTACTGAAGGCAACCATGAACAAAAAGAGACAATTTCTTTCTCCCTTGCTAAAGCTTTTCCAGCATAGATGAAGACAAAACATAATCTTCAATTGTTTAGCATGAAATTGTCTCAATTTTGTTCCATTCTTTTTGTTTGAATTACCTTATCAACTTAGAACAACTCATTTCCATCCCACCCACACTTAGCTATTTTCCCAAAAGATCTCATTCACATTATGTTTTGCTGCTCAGAAGTCATTCATCATGAACACTGACAACACCAAGCCCCAGGTCAAATCTCAAAATTTTATCTTTAGGCGTATGCAAATTATGTTCTTACAAAAAATCTTAAATTCTTCTTAAACTCTACTTCTCTGTTATTGTCCTGGTAGTTATCTTTGTTTTGCTACTTTGGAAATATCAATGTATTTTGCCGTTTCTACTAATTGCCCTCAATTTCTATTCTGCAGGTCATACAGAACAGTGTTGACAAGTAAAGCAAAGTTGTGAAATGTGCATGCCTTCAGTCAGGGTTTTGTAGTACTAGAATGTTATCAGATTGTGCATAAAACCTCAATTTAAAACTTATTACTGGCTCTCAAATGATACAATGATGTAACAAAAACATCAGAAAGAATAAAACCCACGATCACTTTTGCCCTTGTTTTACCCCAATGAACTTTTCATCAAATAGCACAGTTTCAGTAGTATAATAACCTAAACTCTCTCTCTCTCTCTCTCTCTCTCTTTCTGTGTGTGTCTAGGTCTGTCTAGGTCTTTGAACTCTTTCACATTTTGAATTAATGCATATCAACAACATTTGTAAATAGTGTTGCATTTTATTATCCACCTGTCATGGGAACTCATTGCATCACTCTCATATTGCCCGAGGCTAGACAACACTCCTGCTGCCTGATGAAACAGAGCTGAAACTGGACGAGTCCTGTTTGTCCGCTCTAAGGCCTGCCTCTGACTGGTTGTGGAGCTGAAACCTAAACCCTGTGGTATTCTGAGAAATTACATACACATACACAAAGAGGAATGTGTGTATTTTTTTGTCCTCAGACTGGAAAAATGGGTGGAGCTGGCTGAGCTGGACAGCCAGTTGATGATACACTCAACCTGAGTGTGATAGCAGATTCAGGTTATGAGATGAATGCTGTGACCAAAACTGAGCACCTCGGATCAGAGGCCAGTATATACACAACAGGACTCAGATGATATGAGTAAAAGGGCATAAGCCAAGTAATTACTCAAAGCTTAAATTAAAGGTTCTGAGTAAACCAAATGAAATCTATCATTTTCCTGTCAACACAAAGTGGATACCCAAGAGACTGCTCTGTTAACATGTAATCTTCTGTGCCAGGCTGCCCTGTTACATTCGCTGACATACTGCTTCAGCCTTTAGCATCTCTTATAGAATTGTCAATATTGTCACGCTTATATGGTATTATAAAATCCTTGATCTTGTAGTTTTTCATTGATCCTAACTTTGGGTTTAATAAACTTGATATTTAAATTCCTGTACCTATACTTTCAGTCTTGATAACATTGTATTTATCGGGTCCATTACAGAGCTTCTTGAATTATGGATTGAGAAGTTGTACCAACCTGCATAGCACAGTCATTTGTATTCCATTTCAGCGTGGTCATTAAGGTACCTGTTTTCATGCTATTCATGCTCAAAGCTTATTTTTCACAGCTTCCACCTGGCCTTTGAAATCCTCAAACTTGTTAGAACACAAAAGTGTTGTTATTCATATTGATCAGTTCCACACTTCGATCAAAGAATATGCTAAACAACTAATTTCATGCATTGTTGAATGATTTCCTTTTGTTACAAGTATGGCACACTCCTGTGTAGATGCAATATTCTCTTTTTCTTTCTACACAATAAGAGAATGAGTTATTACGGCTGTGGTAGCGTCATGCTCTTTATTGACAGCCATATCCGTGAAGCAGATTTGCATCAAGATCCAGGTGCTGCTTGTTATGTGAGCAAAAAGTAATATAACTTAATTGCATAATTTCACAATTAGGGGTCCAGGAACACTATTGTACCTGTTAGTATTATTATTAGGGATGAAGCTGCTGGAGCTGAGTCAAAGGAGAGGAACCATAGTGTCACATGGTCTCAGGGGACTGAGGGTTTTGTGTAGCATGCCTACCTGACATTAAAAGGTAGCCAAATAATCAACCCTTACTCAGATGCTCCAGAGACTTTTCATGCTCTTTAGCTGTAGCACGCTTATGTAGTGCTGAAAGCATGATGACCGTAACAAGTGGAGACTATAATGGTTTTGATATGGCTTCTGCACGAGAGCTTGTGCCACGGCCCTTTTCAGTGTCTTATGTTCAAAAGCACTTTCAATAATGAAGCTAAAAAAATAGACTCTCAGTTGTAGTTAACCAGGGCTAGAATTTGTCCCTCTTTTTTATAATCTAGGCAGTGATCTCATCTTGATGACATAGTATATGATGTAAAAGATAAAAACGATGAATACCAGCTGCAGAGATCAGTCAACTGTGAAGTGAATCACAGTGAAGGATATGGGTTTAAGGACATAAGGAAGGATGGGAATCTCTGCATTCGGGTGTGAGCTGCTTTGTCTTCAGGCCCTTTAGTAAGGATCAGAATCTTCTCTGGAGAAACCCAGGCTACCGTCCAGTGAAAATGAGGCCAGACCAGAGAGCGTTCTCTGTGTTCCTGCTTGGATTACCCATAAACCCCTCATACCTGCAACTTGCACGGAAGTCTCTGCTCCTTGTTCCCTCAACAGAGGGCCAGGCTCCAGGGATGCTCCATCTTCAGTTTACCACAATCCTTTCTCCAAACACTCCTCTGAGACTCCCCCCCCCAATCGTCTTGTCTCTTACAAGTTCTGTTTTTTCCCCTGCTCTCTCTTCAAGGTCTTGCCAGGCTACTTGCGTGACTAGAGTGAGTGGAAAAAAAGGTTTCAAAACCCATTGGCACGCGAGCCCCAGATCTATTTTTGGAGAGCATGCTTTTTTTCTTTGAAAACAGAAAAGCCACAGGGAGAAATAGGCAACACTGGGGTGAAGGGGGTCTGTTTCTCATTTGGCCAGGCCTGCCTCCTGTCCTGCCCCGCCAGCGTCAGAACCACAGTACTATGGGGAAAGAGGGTGGCTCATACTAGGGAGGAGAAGTGTTTTTCCTGCAAAACCACGGCCAAAACTGTGGACCCTCATCTTAGCCCTTGTCACTTAGCAACCAGACTAACCTGCTTCCCATTACTAGGCCATCTGCTTATGTTTCAGGCTTTACTTTGTTTTGATTTGTTTCACCCCTTTTTAACTTTTGTCTTAAAGTTGCCATAATTAAATTACAGCAAGTAAATGTGTGCTTCATTGTTAATTCATTTTCATCAAGCATTGTTTGGTAGGCCTGCTGCAGAAGCATTTAGTGTAGTGCAGCCCATGGTTTAATTCCTTTATACCCTGAGAATTTATTGCAGTTACTGTGGATAGTGGTTTGTGGAGAAGACAGAAGACGAGATAGGAATTCAATAAGTTATGTTATGTAAGGTGTTTACTGTGTGACAAATGTGAAAAGGCCGATATTCTTCACTGTTTTGGCCTGTTTTCAGAGAAGTATATTTACAGTATAGGGTTACAACAGCTCTGAATTGTGTGCATTTAACTTTAGTCGGTGCTTTGAAGTAGCTTTGGAATTTCTGACCCATTTCTTTGAAGCAAATGTTGAAACTGAGAGAAAGGGCTATGATGACGTTGGATAGCAACAAAATTGCCAGGTGCTCTGTGAATGCCCTGTTGAAGAAATCCACCCCATAATTTATTTGACAGCAACACAATTACCATGAATTTAGTATCATTTTACAACCTGCATTTGTGATCCTCTTTGACTGTTGATGAGCATTTTGTTTATGCCAAGTTAAGATTTCCTTTTTTTCTGTTAAGAAGAGGCTACAGATTGTCATGACTTTGTCTGAGAAATAATGTCTAAGTAATAAATTAAAATGGTTATGATGATGTAACTGTTTTTAAGACTTTTATGTACGGCCATTAACGCTGACAACTAATCTGAGCTAATAATGACAACAGTTGTAATTACGCCGACTTGGGCAGGAGATGCTGCAGTCTGTCAGTCTGATGGGCCAACACATTATGGCATGAATGAAAATGGAGAGCTTTGTGGTTGTAGAGTATAATGATTAACAGCAGTGCACTGGTGCACTGATGACGAAGTGTTTCCCATCACTGATCCTGTGATGGGAAATTTCTACAGACTTAGGAAAACCACTGTGCCCTCAACTGATTCTGTCAAAACAAAAGCCTCTTTTCCTATTTCAATATACTCTACAGCAACATGGCTAAAAAAATATGAATGTACAGTAAAAACCTAGATTTATATGTTACTCATGAAGATATGACAATACTCTGAAGAGTATTGTCATTCTATGCAAACACCTTAAAGGAATTTGTAATACATGTGCATCTTACCAACCCAAAGAGACACTGATAGGCTCTAGTATTCCTCACACACTACAATCAGGCCTTCAGTTTTTTATGATTGTACGTCGTGACCCTTAAGTCCTAAACACACACACAACATTTGCTGCAGACAGATATTCTCCCAACAGGAGAAAACTTTCTGATGTTAGCACTGATTTAAATGGCTCAATGACATTTTGTTTGGCAGCACTTTTAGATTAAACTTTGGCTTAAAGAACACATATTCAAGGTCTGAAGTTTTTTTGAGTGCTTTATTGTATCAAGGTTAATACACTACTCTATCACATTTCTGCAACCTTGTCTGACAGGCTGTATCGCCTTAATTCAATGTGTGGGTGAGGACTTTTTCTACTAAACATTTTTTTTTTTAGCAGAATAAAGTGGATAAAATTGAACGATTCCAAAGTTATTGATAAATCAATGTTGTAATTTTTTGTTATAAATTCTTTTTAATTTTTGTTATAAATCAAAAGTGATTTAAAGGATGGAGAGGCAATCCATGCTGTTCAAATTGGATTATGATTAGAGAGTTATATACTCTGTGACAAATAATCTGTATGACCATTTTAAGAAAAAACATATTAGGTTTGTTATTTGTAAGTTCCAAACCTCCACCGTAAGTCATAATGACAGGCATGTTCTGCTAAGATTTCTGAAAGACCAAAAAAAAACAAAAACATTGGCTGAGGTTTGGGAAAAGTGATGCAGGATCATCACTACCTCCTCTCTCTGTGTAATGATTGTACCAGTAACCAAGACTCAGATGCAGAGAGAGGCAGGCAAGAGTTCAAAACAACATGGTCTGAGGTGGTCCAAGGTAGTCCAAGGTAGGCAGTCTGACAACGGGAAAAGTACAGGCAGGAAGTGAGAAAAAATCAAGAACGCCAAGAAACAAAAGGTAAGAAACGCAATAAAACAGAAAACAAACAAAGATCAAATAATAAACCATAAAACAATTTTTTTTCATTATATCTTTAACCTAACAATGTTGCATAAGATTCTAAAATTTTGGTTTATTGTAACAATTTTTTTTTTTTAGCTTGAGAACTCACCATGTTGATCTAACCTTGTTAGTGAGGGTTGGGACTATTTTCTTTAGTTTGATATCTCTATGGGAATCTGGCTCCGTGTTGAGCAAAACCAATGGAGAGTCAGATTGATTGACTGAATGCAAACAGATTCCAGCTCTTCGCAGTGAATCATAGAATCATGGGGAGAAACACTGGTTATTATACCCCTGCTATAAGGATAGCTGCAGGCAATTTCAGAGAAAAACACAAAATATATTAAAATCTCAAAAGTTTTTCCTGTTCAATGATCAGCCAAACTGCATCTCATGTGGAGTATACAGGTCCCGAGGGAGAAAGATTATAAAGTATTCAGGGGAAAAGTGGCCTCATAGTGGCACATAAACATACTTTCTAGACAGATTTTGTCTGATAGACCAACACTTAAGTCCAACTGTTGTAACTGAGGAACGCAGCTCTCAACACCTTGCTTTAACAGATATCTCTACCTTCCACCACTATCCATCTAAGGGACATAAATCTGGGACTATGAAAATATGCGCTGACAGGTATAAGTAAGAAGACCAGGAGAAGGCATGAGTCATTTTCATCTCTCTTCTTATTAAACTATCATATATTAAACTCTGTGTTTTACTGAAAATAGAAGAGTCACTGCCAAGACCTTATGCATTCAGCTTTATGCAGTAATGGCAACAAAAAAGAAATGTCAACTGAAATCTCGGGAATATTGCAAACAAGTTTAGTAATAATAAAACTGGTGGAATCTCATCACAGTCCTTACTACAAATATGTATAATTTAAGGCCAAATGTGAAAACACCTTAGATAATAGTTGCATACTGCACTCAGATCCACAGTTTACCTGGTTTCCAGTCATAAAAATCAAACAGGTTTGACATAATCATGCCAGCTGGCACTGCTATTACACAGACCAGTACAAACTTTCCACAGATCAGATATTATTGCATTTTTCCAACTTAATTAATGATGAACCTTTGGTGTTGACAGATTCATACATTTCTGAATGACGACCCCCTAAACAGAAATGCAGATAATATATAGATGGGCTACTGCCGGACAATAGGCTTAATAACTCTTATAAGTTAATTTAAAAAGTTCACATCTCCTGGCTCCACTGGCAAACACAATTATTTAAGGCTGAACATTCTCCACTCGACCACCTGATTAAGAACACAAAGAGATATTTAATCCCCAATGCTAATTAACCTCATGACACCAAAATACACTAAGACCTGAAAGGGACTTTGAAGTAGTTTGGATTTAAACCTGGCTAGCAGACTGATAAATAGATTTCTGGATCTTTGTTTAGACCCATAGTCTTTAAGGTTCTGGCTTTAAATAACTGTGTTGATGACATGGAGCAAGGTATAAAGCATTTCTGTGTTTGTGTTTTCTTTGAGGGATTCCAGCACAGTCCCTTCAGACATGAGCATAGCTGCCAACCTTGAGATCTGAATAGTGGGCTGACATACTTAACCTCATCAGTCACAGCACACTTCTCATTTGCATATGATACTATGGCTGTGGGAAAAGGTGGGGCGCAATAATAAAGCTGCAGCCGTCTGGGCAACAATAATTTATGATGATCCCTGATGATATTCATATCAAATACACACACTTTCTACCGCTTTGAGGATTTATTATGGTGCATACGATGAATCGAGAACATATGGCACTGCTTAGCTGCCAAGTGTTTTTTTTTCTTTTTTTCTAAAGCTCACTATTCTCACTCCTCAATGAAGAGTGGTGAGTTTGCTAACATTGAATGGGGACATTAGCACAAAGCTGCAAAGTCACATAGTTAGTGCTTAGTGTGCCTTATTCAGCTATAGGTCTTAAATTTATCATTTATAGCAGCTCAAATACATTAAGTAAAAGAAAAATCATTTAACTTTTCACATTTATATGATTATATAAAACTGGCTTCCCTCTGTGCAAGTGATACTTTCTCAGCTTCTATGACAGTGGTGATCCTCCTGGAAAATAACAGCTTGGTGGCTTTTCCTCCCAATCAAGAAATGAACTACACCTGGGATCCATGAATGCAAGCAAGTGCACTTAACAACCTTTTTCAACCCTTTTCAACAAAAAAGGCTGTACTTAAGGTCTTGAGGACCAGCATAGAAAATTACTGCCGTACGAGCTACCATGCACAACTTTATTCCATGCAATTGATCACGTTTATAGCAGAATACAACAAAAGCTGAGACTCTGTGAAAAACATAAATAAAACAGAATGTGACAATTTGCTAATCCTTTTTGAAAACAGTACAAACACAACATGTTTCATATCTCAGTTCATCAACACTGATTTTTGTGAATATATGCCCATTCTGAATTTGATGAAAAGTATCTTGGATCTTCTTCGGGTCGGACTGTTTGAAAGTGGAAATCACACCCATATTTATAAGCTAACCATCAAATGAATAAAAGCCCAACAGAGACTATACTTGGTGAGACAACCCAAAAAACACAGCCAGTCTATACTGATCCAATTTTACACATCCAGAATCCAGAACACTCTGTCACTATCAATTACTCTTTAGTATGGAAACACATCTAAGCACACAGTAAAGAAAATGGTCATATGCGCCAAACTCAAATACCCACATTTTGCACTCATCCTTCCTTCATGTTTGTACTGATGTTCTGTGTGGTGTGCTGCTACAGCTATTCCATCTGTACTTAGATTAATTCCACCAGCCTAGCCGTGTGGTAATAATCGGCCAGCTCTGTCATGTGATTAATTGGGTTTTTCACATTTTTAGCTGCATATTTCCTGTTTACTTTTCACAGCAGACCTTTTGGCAAGTTACAGCAGGAAATGATCATGTGTACCTGATAACATCAAAAAGTTCCAGGGGCCTGGTGTTGTGTGGATGTACACTCACTGGCTTCACCTACTGGGACACTTGATGGAACTGTTGTTGTTGTTGTTGTTCGCAAAATTTGCTTCATCTGTGACTTGCCTGCCATGACAAGTACAATATCTGCTGTGAGAAAGGTGTACAGTTGGCTTCGACTCAGTTTATCCATCACTTTCCATACAAAATCAAAGGTAATATGGCCGCTTGATAAATTGCTTATTACACTGGAAACTAGGATGTTTTTGTTTATATTGAAACTGTTCTGAGTCTTCTATTGCATGAAGCCTGGCTCTTAAGTGCTAAGTTGTGGGGAGAGCTCAGTGCTAGTTTTGTCACCATATGGGAATATGGGAAGTTTTTATGACCGCCATGCTGCTGGTTATTTGTAAGTGGTCTCACAAATGGCTTTGGAAACCACAAGTCTTATAAAATATGTGGCTTAATAATTAAACATCAATATAATAAAACAATATAAATGCTGAAGGTGAGAAATTGGTCAATAAACAGTATATGATGTACAACAAACAGGAAAATAGTGTTGTATAATAACTGAAATTATTTTAATGATGATCTAGAAGATGAAAGCATTTTAATGCCTTAAACTGTATTTTATCTTTAACTTACTGAACAATTTTGATCTCATACCCCAACATACATTGAACTTACCGCTGCACTCACATTGTGTTTGGGTCAGGATCTTTTTTCCTGATAGCTGTTTACATATGGGTGTCACAGAAGGTGTGAAAGAGCCTCTCCAGTTTCCATTATACAATCAGACACCATGTACTCTGTGCTCTCCATTTCACTGACAAAGTGTACTCTGCTTCAGTGTTGTGTTTTTTGTGAAGAGACACTGATACACATAACCTTTTGCTGAAAAATCAATTGGAAAGAGCCCAATTTAAAATGAGAATAAATGTGAGTGTGTGTGTACTTAATAGAATAAATATTGAGAAATAAAAGACAGGGCTGTAGTATGAACATGGTATCTGTCTGTTTTTATTCTATTTTTCATGCAGATGCAAAATCATTGGGACAAATTGAAAGGAAGGCTGTATGGTGGGCTTAGTAAAACCTCTGGAAGAAGGAGGAGAAATTACATTATCACTGTCATTAGGCCTCATTTTGTCTGTGTGTGTGTGTGTGTGTCTGTCTGTCTGTCTAGAGACCGTGCTTCACTGACGTGTCGGTTACTCTCCTGTTAGTTTTGGTGCACTATTTAGAGCGAACTTATTTTTAAATTTGGTGAATAAGTGAAACTTACTATTATCTACCCAACTTCAACCTGAGCAGAGGTCCAAGTAGCCAAAATAAGTGAAAACATCTGTACAGGCATGCACAGCCTTAACTATAATAAACAAATCTGCACGTTATAATACTACTTAATGTTAAATAATTATTTGCATAGCCAGAAACTGAAGTCTTTCATTTACCATTAAACCATTCTGCCTGTACTCTTAAGCCCTCCTGTGCATTATGTCTGAGGTGTTAAACTATTTTTTTGTAGCAGCTGTAGATGTGTCCAATATGGCAACAAACTTGCAAAAACACACTGTTGTGTCTAGATTCTTGGGTGCCACTCTTCATCGCTGCCCTGGGTTAGTCCAGTCCAGTAGGAGGACTTCTGTCGTAAATCAACACTCTACCCAACAACAGTGTGGTAGGAGTGGTGGAGGCTAAGTAGTTTGAGCTGTACTTCTCCAGCCGGGCGTCTGGAACAAGCTACTGAGAGAGCTCTGAACAAGAGCGGTCTACTTCAAGTGGAAAGTATTTTAGCCTACAGTCCCATCTGCTTTCACTTTGATTCTTCATCTAAATAGATAGTGTCTACAGCGTGTGGACAATTATGTGTTTTACACTGCAATTCACTTGAAAAATATTGATGTTATGGAGATTTTCTCTCATCAGCATAAGCTCTTCATGATTCTGCTTGGATCTTGGAGCTACACACTCAGCATCTCATAAAAGTTATAGCTCATAATTGCAAAAGTTTTTACTGCGCATAGGAAACTATTAAGTTTGAAACCTTAAACTCAGACAAAAATGTCATTGATATCCTCAGAAATTGCCTGCTAGGTCCTTTGAGTCCCCTACATAAAAAGGACTTTAGAGTTACCAGAAAAATAACCCTCATGAGGACTGAAGTTTAATCTCATACATAATGCCTACATGTGGATAATGTTGAACAATGATGGTTGGTATCATTAAATCTCACAAGCTCACAGTATCCATTTCTTATACAGCAAATATGCATTCGATAGCAACTATTTTGCTGTCATGGTGTCTTCAGAGCAAGGCACTAAATCATTTCCCTCTTGTTACTTATTAAATAAAATTTAAGAGGTAGAGATATAAGGAATGCAACTCCAACCCTCTGCAGCAAAATGTTACATGAAAATGTTACAGCTTAATTGCAAAGAAAGAAAATAGTAACGCCTTTATCAGGCTTAGTCTTAAGAAATGTTGTATATAGTTTTTCAATGGGCCTGTGGCTTTACTCTCCTAAAAAAGAAAGATATGGCTGTTTCCAGGTATTATCTTAAAGTTTGTGACTGAACTTGACACACTTCCCACCCTTGCTATACATTTTCAAAACACAACCAGCCAAGCAACCTCAGTTTTACAGGTGACTTGTCGGATTTCATGTTCCACAATACACATGGGATGGCAGCTACATACACATCTAAGGTTGGGTCAGGTTTGATTATCATGATGTCTATTTGGCACTACTACAAAGGAGACAGATGTACTGGTGCTGTTCTACACAAGACCCAGATGCTGCAAGATACAGATCAAAGGCATATGTAAGCAAAATAATATAATAATATTATAAATAATGGAATATAATGTTCTGTTTATTAAATATAAAAAGGGATAAAGATTTTATGATGGCAGACTTGAAAGGATATCTTGGATGTACAAGGTCTTAGCAGAACTGCTAATTAACGTGCAGGCTCTTATTGGAGGGTTCAGTCTGAACTTTGATAAAATACTGTAGTCTGCACTTTATTTCCGGCCATCATGAGATCCTTACTGAGATTGGTCATGACTCTCTAGGTTAAGGGGTTTTTTTTTTGGTCATATTTATACTTTTTAAATTTCAGATCCTATTTTTTGATTATTTACTCCATGTGCTGGTTGGGCTGTTGGTCATTCTTTGCAGAGCAAGCTTCACCCTCTCAGTGTATCATACCATATGCAATCAGGGCAACAGGAATTGGACCCAAATAAGTATAAGCAGAATGGTGCACATCAGTGACACAAATATAAGATTCAAGGCTTACTGGACAATGAGGCAGAGAGGGTTCAAAACCACAAAGTTTATCCATACAGGCAAACAATTCCAATGAGGCCAGGCAGAAAATTCAAAGTTCAAAAAAGGATCAGGAAAACTTAAATAAAACAGGCAGGTAACAAGTTTCAGGTGACAGATTTCCAGTATCACTATGCAGATAACATGCAGAGGCCAGAAAAAAAGGCATGAAGCACATGGCAGTTTTAATGATCTTGCAGGGAATCAGTGGAAATGAGCCAATTAAATACTGCAAATTTCAGGTTAAGTGGAAACAGGTGAGAGTGGGTCAGGGAAGCTCGTTTCTGGATGTGAGACAGGAGAGGAAGGCTGGTAGACAGGTAGACAATGGCAATAAACAGTGGGAACATGGCTGGAGGCAGGGCTAGAGAAGCACATTGTGACAAAGGGGACTATTTTTTTATTTTGTTTACTTTTTCATTCAGTCCACTCATGTTTAATAAGGAGGAACAAAGTGAAAATCTTTATTCACGCAGCCATTGCAGGAAATTTACTACGATGTGAACTGAAGGTAAATATTAAGGCATAAGTAGCTCTGGAAGTCAATTTACAATTACACCTAAATTCCATCTGACAGCTGTAAGCATTTTTGGTTAGACTCTCAAACAAAGGAGTTGAAATATAATAATTATTGTTTAACTGGATTTAAAAAAAAAAAAAAACTGTACATGACCTCTGTTGCCTTGAAAAAAAGGTACAGCTTGACAAATGGCATATGTGAAAAGGTAAATCAGCCTAGATGAATTGTCAGTATAGTCTACACTTGGTTGTAGTTGAACTTCAAGTTGTTCGGGGCTTCAGTGATCCTCTCTTGGACAGTGTTGATGAGAAAGTGGTGCTCTGATTTGCAAGTCTGGTTTAAAACTTCAAAGAGTATCTTTTAAAATTCACAGAGTGGGAGGTGAATCATGATTCATCCCTTAAAGCCCATGGAAAAAAAGAACTTGATGGGCTCAGTTCTTCACCAAGGTTTTGTCCATTTCCAAGAGTTAGCAACCTCCTCTTTTTGAATTCAATCTACTGCCTTGTCAGAAACTTCTAATTGAAGCTGAATGACCACATAGCTCATAATGCATCTAAAGAGCATCAAAACACTCCCAAGAGATGTGTCTGTTTTTATCAACTACAGATGTTCAATACACAGTCATATTAAACAGTTGTTTGGGAAAAACAAACAGAAATTTGAACATAATGCTGTATTGGACATCTCTCACTAACTGGGTTTATCGGGTTTTGGATATTGCAACTTAACTACATACATGCTTACACATTTTTATGTCAAGGAGGCCAGTGGTGGCCAAGCTCCCGTTCAAGGTGCTGGTGGACGTACAGCACAGAGATCAAATGATTGGCTCGGTGATTTACAGATGACCTGTTTTCTTGACCCAAGAAAAAAAACCTCAGAAAAATTAATTTAGATGATGGGATTTTCTTGGAAGGAAGAATAAAGAAATGCAGTTATTTTTTCCATGTGTGACTTGATTTTTGTTCTTGTTTCCTTTTGTACTTGCCAAAACGCGGTGTCAAAAAGTGCTGTGTGGGTAAACGCAACAAACAACTGACCTTCACAACTGGTCCTGGCACACAGGCAATTCAGAATTTAAGAACACAAAGCAGGGCTTCAAGGAAATTTTAAGTGTTTGTTTTGCTAGTTATGCTTCAGCTTTTCAGAAACATAAGCACACAGGCAAAGACAGTGTATTTATGCCATAATGAAATGTAATAAACACAATGCACTTTTTTAACCATTATTTCTTAATGCATCAAGTTGTTAAGCTAATTAAAATATAGCTTACTGCACTCAGAATTGGTGATATCTTAAAGTGTCTCCTCTGCAGTAGTTTATAAATGTATAAGGCTTCAGACTCCTGATTTTAAACAGATTTACATATCACTTTGAACACTGCAAGACACCAGTCAGGATGTACTGTACCTCATAAAAAGTGTAGAGGCCTGGCAAACGTTGGACTTCAGCTGTTCGTGCATTGCAGATTGGGTCTGTAGTTGAGCCATTAAGCAACACAGGCACATCTGTGGAGCAGCTTGCACCTTAATTAGTGACAGAGTTAATGTTTGGTGCGTGGGGTTTTGGAAAAGGTACCAGGTTGAAGGGACAGAGAGGTCTGAGCTGATGGTGACAGAGGGTGAAAACTGATCTTAGTCAACACACGTTACTCGGGTCCACATCTGCTTTATCACATACTGTCTGTTGCTGTGATTTAGAGTGCAAGACGCCTACAGGTGCTGTTCCGCTTACTGCAAGCCAGAGGAATCATGTCCCATGTGATTAAGAAAAGAACAACAGAGGTCAGATTAACTACTGTGCAGAACTGTGTCTACAACTTGTGCTTTTTGTGCAATTTTTGCTGTAGAATTTTTCAGATTATAAGGAAATAAAACTTCAGCTGATATCCTTATTAAACATTAGTCTGCAGATGTGTATAATGTTAGTATGGCAGTCAGTCATGGAAGACAAATATATTTTAGATATATCTTCTCTTAGCCTTAACAGAATTAAACATATTGTAAAACCTTGAAGCATTTACATTTTGTACAGTACCTAGAACAATTGTAGTTAAAAGAACTAGTAGCTAACCTGTAATGCTGAGTGCTCTGGATGTCTTTTTTTTTTTTTTTTGTAATTTGTAAACAAGTTGTAAATTTCTTGTCAGTGAATCTTTGTCAATCTCTTGACACAACTGCCCTTGAATTGGCAAGCATGAATGGTAGTGCCCAGTCTTCTATAAAAAAGCTGATGAGTAGATGTGATTATTCTTTTACCAGGAGTTACACCTTCTTTGGAAAGCCTCTGTCAAGGTGCTGGAAGTGTGACTCCAGCCAATTGTCAAACCTTTTCAGAAGAACAATTTGAATTCCTTCTTGGTTGCCAAATGGTGCAACATCTTGAGTCTCGAGTCTGCAAATCCTTCCTGCATGTGTTTTGTGAATTTGGAAAAAGCTTGCAATGAAGTAACCCAATGTGTGAAGAACTGCAGGAGTACGATTTATTTGGTTCCCATACATTAACAATCACAGCTGTGATGGTTCACTGAGCTTTTTACAACCTCACACAACATACATGAGCATTAAGCATTCAGAAGGATGGTCTGGGTCCACTCCTCTGCTTTTAATATATTCAAGGACAAGATGTCAACACTAACCTAAAGCATAAGACATCCAAATTGGTGTCACCAGAGTGATATTTTATCTGTTTGCAGATTAAACATTTACATTGCTACAAGATTATCAACCAAGTTTAAAGTATATATCTGCTGCATAAATGAAGGATCATAACCTGGACTGGCAGGAAAAATTTGGGTGTCAATTTGGTCAGTTCTCCCCCTCCTCTATTAGGTAGCTTGAGCAAGGTACTTAACTGCCCAACTGCTCCCAGGACACCTGAAATGGCAGCCCACTGTTCCGGTGTGTTTCACTGCATGTTGCATGTGTGTGTGTTTCAATCAGCGATGGGTTAAACGCAGAGAAGGAATTTCAGTGTATGTAAAAATATACTGACAAATAAAGTTTGACATTGAAGTTCAGCAACTGCCTTAGATGGGGGAAGTTTATATCTAAGATGTTCCCATGAGTGAGGTACAGTATTTGCACTTTTAGTACAACTTCACACTTCATTTCACATATTGTACTGTGTTTACTTGTAAAATGTTAATTTATTATCTCTATATTTTTTGTAACTGTTTTTGCTTTTTGCATTCTATTCTGTTCTTTTGAGCTGCCATGACAGGTGAATTTCTCCACTGCAGGATCAATAAAGTTCATCTTATCTATCTTTATTTCTAAACAAAGCCTGGACAGTTGAAAACCAGCAATCAATCTGACAAAGGATAGCTTTTTGACCTGGTTCAAAGGTTTCAGATCTCAATTGTAGTCTAGTCTGTCTTATTGTTTCTTCGAAATAACAATACATTTTATTTGTGTAGAAAATAACTTTTCAAAAATGTACTCAAAGTCACAGCTGTTCAGTTGTACTAACTTCAAATGAACAGCAACAGCTGCAAATGCTTCCGGAGAACCTCTGCAATTGCTCATGGCTGGCGGCCATCTCCTACAGTCCCTCTGCTATGGAGGTAAGTTGCTGGTCATGGTGTTGTAAAGTGCTATCTTGCGCCAGCAGTTCTTTCTGGAGTGAATCGGTCAGCTGGGTTCATTCGTGGCCAGACTACACTGTATGGCCTCTGCAGAAAGTTGCAAATCTGAACCCAAACACATTATTATGCACAACATTACACTGTTAATTTGTTGTATATACACTTTTTTATTTTGCTTTGCTATTTTTAACACATTTTGTATAGCTTATTGAGTGTATTGCTGCTGCTGCTGCTGCACTGTAATTTCCCAGTCTGGGATCAATAAAGTGTATCTATCTATCTATTCAGTTTACTTAAAGCAGGGCAAGATGACAGTGGCCTTATTGGGGAAAATGAGCTGCAGGTGAGGAGATGGGAAAGGAAGCCAGGTGAGGGGAATTGGGTGATTGCCCAGCTGGAGGGAGAGACAGGATCTGAAATAACAAGAGAGTTAGTAAAAATGCATGAAAGCTGAAACCAAATACTGAGAATCTTATGAGTTTGGAAAATTTGTGACAATGTTCAAATGATGGTAATAAAATCTGCCCAAAATAAAAAAGAAATCTTAACTACCTCTAAGTCAGTAAAAAAGTGGGTTCTTGCCCACAAGTCACTCTGCTTTGTATAGATACCCAGTAATTTGTTTTGTTGTTGCACAGAGGTTTAAAGACTTTAAAGTATGGACACTTGCTTTGTATCACCATGCAGTTTTTTTTTCTCAGCAGTTATCATTTTCCACATTTGGAGAAGCTGCATGATTACAGGAGCACATGGCTCAAACATGAATATGAACTGAGGAGGATGAATCTAGTTAACCCCAAGTCTGCTGACTCATTGACTGTTATGTAACTATTGAAGTTTTAAATATTTGTAATGTCACAGCTCATACAATTATTTTGGACAGGAATGGATTAGAAACACTCCTTTTGGTGCTTCATGGCTCAAAATCATCATTTCATCCACATAGTTTGATTTCAAGAAAATTTCATCTAATCATTAGAACTTGTTGCTATAACAGCTTCTTTGAAAAGTTGTTGAGTTGAGTTATATTTATATCATACTACATTTAACTGACAGTTAAAATCTCTTCATGAGGCAACCTTAATTCATGGTTTGAGAAAAAGCAGGAAACTAAAATGAATAAGATTGCAAAATTGGAGACCTGCAAAACAGAGAACTGCATGACAGAGTAAGTAAACAGTATAAAGAAACTAAACAACTGCCCTTTCGTGCATGTCCTGACCGCAGCTTCTGTGTGCCAACCAAAGGTACTGTTCGTGAAAACAAAATTAACAACTGCTTTAACACTTCAGTGAAAATGCCAACAAGCCCATGTCGGATTTACGATTCTTAAATTGCCCCCTCAGTTTATTTGCGGCCACTGACTGGATGTCCTTCTGATTATACAGGTGAATTTAATTGAAAACATCAGAGCAATAGCAAAGCCTGTATTTTCTGGGGGCATACTGCTCTCACGCCATTTAGACGAGGTCATTGTCCTCACTGCTGCAGAGCTAGCTTAAACAGAAGAGAAAATCTTTCTTTTGAAAATAAAACCAATTTAAAATGTTTTTATGTCATACTTACTAAATAATACCCTGAAGTTTGTTTTTGTTTTTCTTTTCACGTCTTAAGTTATTACTTTCCACAATTGTTTGATACTTCATTTTAACAACAGAAATACTGACACACTTGACAGCTCTGTTTATTCTTAAATGGAAGCCTTCAAAAACAAGAGGATAGCAGAAAAATGGAAGACAGAGTCTTTACATCAGCAGAACACGTCTGTCAATCACTATGATGTTTCTTGTTGTTTATTATAATTTAATTTACCTCTCTAAACCTTATTTCACACAGATCCATATCTGTGCTTTCTCTCTAATCTTTTCAAAGCATAAACAGATTCTCAGAGACATATTAAGTAAAGGGAAAGCTTTAAAATATTCATGGTTCTTGATTGTGTGTTCATCCTTTAAAACTGGCATTCAGAACATCTAAGCTTTCATTATGATGATGAATTGCTGTTTTATCTGAGATTGATTGATTGAACCACCAACTGGGAAAAAGATTGATTGACTGTTTGAAATGGCATATTAAAGACACTATAAAAATTACTCCCACATGCTTTATGATGTAAAAATTGGGTGCTGTTTGTAATTCCCATGGAGTAAGGATGCGAGCAGCACTGCTTTGCCATGATTTTCTGGATTCCTCTGTCTCACTCCAGTATTCTTGTTTGCTGCTGCAGAGCACAGGGGACTATGCAAGGATGAGTTTCCCTCCCAACATCTGGAAGCGTGCTTATTGATCATTAAAAACAAGATGAACTATTCTCTAAAATGACAGGGGGGAGGGGAACACAGTGGTTTAGGTCTCACGCTCCCCTCACATGCATGTGCTGGCTTTGCGACATGCAGTTCAGTCTCAGAGGAGACCCCGTCTGAGACCTTTAAAATTTAATTTGCTCTTGTTCTAAATTTATAGGCGGCACTAACTTTACATTCTCCTGTGTGAGAATTTGGGCTCTGTAAATTTCTATCCAAGGGTGAGAGAAGAGAGACCCTGACAACCTTTATAAACCCCCCACCACTGACCTTGTTAAAACGTAAAACAGTTGACTGTTATGAAGCTACATCTGTGATTTTTAACTCATTAACATGCTGAAAATTAAGAAGAGTTGGGATTAAACTCTAAAAAGCCTTCAGTACCTAATTGCTGTTTGCAATCTTGTACAATACCAGTAAGTAACTGCTGCACATAATTTCCTTTACCTTCTCGCCAAAAGAACAAAACAGCTTGTTTTAAAATTCAAGTCTCAGCAACAGCAGGCTGTTTGTGGCCCATGAATAATGTCAGGGTCAAAGGTACCAGAGCTAAAGGATGTTGAGTCAGCCACTCTCTTAAAATGGTAAGTCAAAACATACCCTTTCAATTATTCACTCACCAAACTGGAACTTAACTGGCCGGCCAGCCGCTGCAATATTTAGCTTTGAGATGACAGAAACAGCACCAGCCTCATTACCTTTACCTTTTGTCTGACCTCAATTCCTGGCCTCTGTAAAAATACATCAATCGGCTACAATCATTGATTGACAAGACTTGTATTATGGCCAAAACATATCACTGTATTAGGTGAGTCTGTTAAAACTATTAATTTAGGATCATCTTTTTTGCCTTGACTTCTCCACAAAAGGTATTAAGTTATATTAATAGGCATTGTTACATTTACTCTGCTGTACTATAAAACTCCAAAAAAAGATTCTGGTATACACAAAAACTATGAACAAGCCGACACATCAACAGGTCAGGTGTGTACACTTTGACCTCAACAGCATACAATGGTCAAATTCAAGTATGTATTTCCCGTTTCAGTGTGATCCTCAGGTGGATTTGCAGGTCTGATTTTACCATTGATCGATTTTAAACATGCAGATGTGCAAGGTTGGCCAACAGAAACATTGATGTACTGTGTTTGGGAATGGAGAAGATATTGTTTTAGTGTGCTCCATTATCATTTTAAGATAATTAACGCTCTTACACACACCATGCTCGCCATGCTCTTACACACCATTAAAGGTTTGCTATACGTCTGGTCAAGATTTTTTCATCACCCACAGACATCACATCTTTTTTCATGGTTTCATGCTAGGCAGCTCCCTTGAATGGAAGGCCAATCTGATGTATGTACCTTAGGGAGTATTTGAAAATGTCATCCAACCATGTCAAAAGGCAAAAGGGGGTAATCTGAACAGTCTGATTGTTGACTTTTGAGTTCTACTTATTTCTTCTACATATATCTAGTTATCTTATGAGTTGAAGGATGTTCTACCTTGTCCAATGTTCAAAAATCCATACATTTTGGCAGGTTGATCAAAAGCAGAACACATAACACATCAGTCAAATAGTCTTTGACATGCTGATGTGTGATCAAGGGAAAAACATGAATTACCTAGGTTCATCATTTGCCATTTTGTGGTCTTTGCTCTTGACAATGCAGTAGTCAAATTCAACTATGGGCAGAAGCCTGAAAAAGAGAAAAGGACATGATTTCAAGGACTATGTTTTCTCAGTATAAGATTTAATGTGCTTTCAGGTGCATGGAAAATATGTCACTTCCAGGAAAACAGCACACAATGGATAACTAACCGTTTTACTATAAAGATACATTGCAGGTGAGTGTGAGAGGTTGGTTTCTATTCAGAGTTGGAGTAATTACAAAAAAGCCTCTACATTTGGAGACCATGTGCACTTTCCTCGCATCCCTGATTGAAACAAATGAGGCAAATAATTGGAAGTGTAGTCAGTTTACTGGGGTGAGGTCTATCTTAAGGCCTTTCACATCTCAAAACAAACGATTGTATTTATACAGTTTGATTTCAAGAGATATTGCAATCAGTGTAACAGGCAGGACACAACAACCTTGCATCTAATGATTAATACTCATAACATTTGAGGAACCAGCGCCTTAGTGGCGTTACTGATGAAGAGTTAAGTCTACTGTATGTGTGACTTGACAGGTTTTCCTTACAGTAGTCGACAGGCTGTTAGTGACATCTTGAGGAGCAGGGCAGTACTGCAGTCAAGGGATAAAGCTACGTCAGCATTGCACGACGTGGAAGGTGGGGGGGGGGGGGGGGGGGGCGGGCAAGCTTGACGATGATGCTACGTTAAAGGTGTCATCCTTCAAAATAAGAGCATTTTCTCACTGTCCACGTCTCCAGTCTCTCATTTGTAAAATAACACACACGAAACAGCATCGGCTATATATTTTACTCGAAGTACTTTGCTTTTTTAAAACGCAACCACGTGACTTTCAATAGAATAAAATCCACACAGCTTTTATTTCGAAGTGGTACTACTAAAGCTGTTAGCCTGCTGGATGCAAGGATTTTCTAGCTGATTTATATGAGAGCAGGCTGATAAGCGTTGCAGGAAAAATAATCATGGCTGTAGCATTTAATGATAATTAAAGACAACGGTGCTTTCCCGTTGAAAGTATTTTACATTGCTGTCTTCTAGCAACGACTTGTTTCTTTTTCGGACGACTGGACTGGACCAATATCAAGTTGCTACTGTGGTGAGGAAGCTAAGTTAGCTGTCAAGTAGTAGCCCTCTAGGCAGCCACATCAGCACCGCTGATATTAGCCAGCCACGTTAGCATCAATTTAAGCAAGCTGTTATTTTGTGTTGAGGTGCATTAGAGCGCTATATGATTATAATTTCGCATACTGCAAAGATGACCCACTCTTTATCTGTCAGTGTTTGGTGCTGTCTTGCAGAGATTTCATTATGGCAGATAGTATCATGAGTAAGGCTGCTACCATGGAGATCCCCATTAACAGCAATGGAGACACAGGGACTCCAGAGGATGACAGCCTGGAGCAGGTCAGTCTGACACATTTTCGCACTGACATTAGCATTCTTTTAAACGTGTATTGGTATTTTGTGTCCAGTTTTTGTTTGTCTGTCCTTTTTCACATAACAGCACAGACTAGGACTAAGGCTGGTTAGGCCAACTGTTACCTAACCATGCACAGGCCTGCAGCTATGTACAGTAGCTAAATACTACTGTTTACCATCCATACCTGCAGCTGGGAATGGTGTCTTAAGAGCAGGTAGAGGGAGTCATTCTGGCAGGACACTTCAGTCATATGAGCTTTTGCATGACATGTTGTCAATAAATTTTAGAACTGTAGTGCATCGTTTTATGTCTCATTTTGGTGCAACCTAACAGGACTGAGAAAGCTGAGGTATCAGTGGTGCTACAGGAATCATATGTTTGACTGTTTGTGAGAGGGCCATCATGCTGATTAATAACACAGCACATAAGCAACTTATTGGTGTGTCCCCCATGTGCAGTTTGAGTTAGATTACTGGTTTGTTTGTATGTGAAGAAAAAATCAAATCTTTGTCACGCTCCTAGTTTTATATTTGAATGTACATTGTTAAGGGTGATCTGTTTTTTATTTGCATTGTGCTGTTTGTGTACTATAAATGCTAAAAATGTGCTAATATTATTTCTTGCTTTCTAAACCATATTTGTTGCCATTTATATTTGTTGTGAATCCCTCAGGATTTGCAGCAGGTGATGGTGTCTGGACCCAATCTGAATGAAACCAGCATTGTCTCAGGAGGTTATGGGGGACCTGCAGGGGGCATCATTCCTACCAGCACCATCAAAGGTGCAGTACCTAAAGCCTGAATTTTCAGGTTTTGCTTTTATTGTTTATTCTTCAAGGTACAGACTCAGTTTGCTCTGCAAAGAAATCATGACTTATACAGTGTGTTAAGTAAGCGTCGCTGTGCCACAGTTTAAAATATGTATATACATTAGTTTAAAAGGGTTCTCCATCAATAAGAGTGACCCTGCAATTACTTTGCTAGGTTCTGGCTTCACACACACGCACACACATTCTGTCTATTGTCAGCTGCAGTCTGCCATGCACTGTGCCAGAGATATCTCAATCTCAATGTTTTTGCGATCCTTAAGTCACTGAAAGAGGGTGATACCTAATTCCTCTTTAAGAAAACATACCAATGGCTTTTCCTCCTTGTATCCTGATGTGTCTCTGGAGAGTTGCTGACCTCTAGGCTCCTGGTTCATATTACAAACATCCATATCCCATAGGGCCTGCAGTTCGCTTCAACCCTGAGTATTTGGACAGAAGACGAGCTCCTGCACCAGGACCAGGTGGCTGTGTATTCAGACAACCTCCCTTTAGTTTTCTAAGTTAACATTTTTATGTTGGTCTGTGTTGGCCCCTTTGTAAGAGGTGTTGCTTGACCAAAAAGTTGTTTGCAACCTCGCTCGTAACTCTTCAACTCACACCTTCGGCAACAAGAAATGTTTTGCCAGCTTTCAAAATTAGGAATACACTAACATGATATTGCAGATCTATCACTTGAAATGCTATGTGAAATGCTAATGTCGAATGAGAATGTTCTCTTTTGTACAGTAAAATGCACTTTGGATGACTGTTTTGTCATTGCTTGGTAATTTTGGTAATTACCTTTCACTCCATGAAGTCCATTTTCATCTCTTTCATAAATCCTGTTATTCTGCATGAGAAACCTGCACGGTGGATTATTTCAAATCCATTTTAACCCCCAACTTATTATGCATCCTATATATCGCAGAGTCTAATTTTTCTTTTTTCAGTCTACATACTTTGCTGTTGAGCTGCATATTTTACTGCAAGCTTTTTCGCATACATTTCGCTCCATGCCTTCTTTTCATCCTCACTCTTTGTCACTGCCATGCTCCATTTCAGACATTCGCATGAAATCCAGGGGTGTTAGCTTGCCTAACAGCCAATCTGCAGCCAGTCGACTTGCTCAACACACTGACCAACATCCAGGTATCACCATGCTAATCACCATGTCTGCACTGTCCTGACTCATTGTCATGATCCATGCAATGTCTGTCTGCCTTGTAAACTTTGATAGATTAACATGAATTAGAGAGTACATTGTTCTTTTATCTCTCTGTTAGGGTCGTCACACCATAACACTAGTAATTCAACTGAGGAAGTCTCTCGTGGTGTGGCAGTGGAGAAATTGGACAGTGTAAAGAAATGGGGTATAAACACATACAAGGTATTGTGCACTGTTTGTAAACATCAGAATCAGAATTCCTTTATTTATTCTGATGTTTATTCTGACGAAACATTTTGTTTTCTTTTGCTGATAACATGGACATTTTAGACCTATATATTCCTCTCCGTTACTGCATTACCCCCATAAAATTGTGTATGGTATATACACTATATGGACAAAAGTATTGGGACACATTATTTTTGAATTCAGGTGTGGTATGGAGCTGTTTTACAGGGGTTGGGCTCGGCTCCTTACTTCCAGTGAAGGGAAATCTTTTGCTTCAGCATACCAAGACATTTTGGTCAATGCTATGCTTCCAACTGTGTGGCCACAGTTTGTTGAAGGCCCTTTTCTGTCCCAGCATGACTGTGCCCCAGTGCACGAAGCAAAGCTCCATAAAGACATGGTTGGATGAGTTTGGTGTGGAAGAACTTGACTGGTCTGCACAGAGCCCTGACTACTTCAACTCCATCGAATGCAGTCAGGATGAACTGGAGCAAAGGTTGCAAGCCAAGCCTTTTCTCCTGCGTGGCAAAAATTCCCTCAGAAGCGTTCAAAAATCTTGTGGAAAGCCTTCCCAGTAGAGTCGAAGCTGTTAGAGCTGCAAAGGGGGAATCGGCTCTACTCTCAACTCTGTCCCAATACTTTTATCTAAAATGTGTATCATTTAAAATACATTTTAGACTTTATACGTTTGATGTAGTGGGTATCCTTTCGTCTAGGGCACGTCCATATTATTCCTGTATCAGGTGTATTACCTGTGTTATCATGTTACATTTATGCTACCATAACTTCATCAGAATTTTTTATACTGGGTTTAATGTCAACTCTGTTCATATCCCCTCTACAGTGTACAAAGCAGATGTTCTCAGAGAAGTTTGGACGAGGTTCACGAACAGTAGACCTGGAACTGGAGGCCCAAATTGACGTGTTAAGAGACACTAAGAGCAAATATGAAAACATCTTAAGACTGGCCACTGCACTCACCAGTCATTTTCAAAGCATGGTGCAGACACAACAGGCTCTAGGAGACACCTTCACCGACCTCAGCCAGAAGTCCCCAGAGTTGCAGGTACACTATTACCAAAGCTTCCCCTTTCATGACTTTGTGAAAATGAAGTTAGGAAGTGACACTCATGTGTTTCTCTGCAGGACGAGTTTGGGTATAATGCAGAAACACAAAAACTGTTGTGTAAGAATGGCGAAGCCCTGCTCGGTGCTATAAACTTCTTTGTGTCCAGTGTCAACACCCTGGTCAACAAAACAATGGAGGATACTCTGATGACCATTAAGCACTATGAAAATGCGAGGTACAGCCTGAGAAATGCTATCTGAATTCCTGCAGTGTCATGATCAGTGTCATGATCTGGAAAATAAGAACCTGTGACAGCCTTACCTGTTTTTGCATGCAGACTTGAGTTTGATGCCTATCGTTCTGATCTGGAGGAGCTGAGTTTGGGCCCAAGAGATGCAGCTGCAATGGTCCGCATTGAGATGGCTCAGCATGATTACCAGATCCACAGAGACAAATATGAGAGGCTGCGTAGTGATGTCACCATCAAGCTCAAATTCCTGGAGGAAAACAAGGTTTATAGTTTTCTTCTTTATTTTTCAGAAATGTTTTTGTTTTTGCTGACCTCCAGCTTTTTACCTTCCCACACTACTGCAGTGATGTATAGGCATACTTCAGCACCCTCTGACATTTTGCTTGTGATTACAGGTGGGAAATACACTTTTGACCACACCCAACCACAGGCATCAGTCTTTCTGGTTATGGTTCTCAGCCAGGTGTTCAGATTTGCTTTTAGACATGCCCAGTTTACACAGTTAATAAGTCCAGTGTTAATGCACTTTCAGAACTATTTCTACAGTACATACCTCAGCTGTTATGTACTTTAAATATAGTTTTAGGCTGATTGTCCACATTAATGCAGAAAATTCACATAATCTTTTCCATTGTCCATCTGAAAGGCAAGTCATTTCAGACTGAAGGAAACAGGCACACTCCTTCATGAACAGACATAAATATTCATGCTATAAATAATTGTGGTTTTGTCACATTAAACACAGACTTATGATCCACACTGTTAAAAACACCAAACATAATTCAGTTTTATTTTGGCAATTTTGCCAAATTAATTAAAAATAAGAAGAAAGAAATAAGAAAATCAATATTAGTTGCAGTATGTAAGACTTTTCCTGTTTAAAATAACTTCTGAAGCTGCTTGACTTTCGGGTATACATCTTAGAGGAGTATAATGTGCATGTTGCTTTTAGGTTGAGCCCTCTGAAACTAATTTCAACAGCTTGTAAATATCATCTTAATAGATGTCCACAGCCTGTATTTTCCTGTAAACACTTGAAACTGTGTTTGTAATGGCAGAATTTCTCTCTTCTTTTTTCTTCTAGGTGAAGGTGATGCACAAGCAGCTGCTTCTCTTCCATAACGCTATCTCTGCTTACTTTGCTGGCAACCAGCAGCAGTTGGAACAAACTCTAATACAGTTCAATGTAAAGTTAAAGCCCCCAGGATCAGACAAGCCATCCTGGCTGGAGGAGCAGTGAAGGGCGCTCAGGGTTTGGCTGTTTGAGATGAATCGTCACATGCTGGTCAGTGAAGAATGTGACTTCACTCATGGTTAGATGGACAAGAATTTAATGCATAAAGGAGTATGTTGTAGGAGCAGTAGCTGCCAGTAAAAAAAGAAAAAACGTGAGATATCACTTTTGTATTGTTTTTCCAGTATCGCTTATTTCATAGATAGGAGCAACTATTTCAGTTGTATTTTGATTTTTGTTTTGGTTCAGACACAAAATGGGCTTTTGTTACTTTCTTATTCTTTAGGAGGCACAATCATTTACATGTATATCACTTGTTATTTATGTACAGTATAGTCTTCTATTGTGGAAATACCCCTTGGCAGTTTTGCACATGCATTATTTTGTTGTTGTTGTTTTTTTTTTTTAAATGTTGTCTAAAGCGTTATCTTTAATATTTCAGAGTATATAAAATTGGAGGAATTCCACAAATTAGATTAGTGAGTTAGTTGGATAAAATCAAAAATGTTTGGAAATATCTTTTGAAATCAAATTAATATTTATTTTTCCTGAGTATGCATGAGTGAACCAGGCATCAGGATGTAGTACAAGTGTCAGTTTATCCCACTAGATTTCTAATATAATTTTGTGGAATGCCTGCCTAAATGCTCAGTTAACATGCATAGAAAATATATAAAATATATAGCGAAAATGGTGATTTTCTCTAACCTAATATACAATCCATAAAAAGTTTGATCTCTAAATTTGAGGTACCCTCAGATATGTCCCTATGAAGCCAGCACAGCGACAAGAGTCAGTGTTGTTTACTAAAGAGTTTACATATGGAAACAAGCCACACAAACATATGTAACTCATTATTAGTGCATCAATGATAAACACAACACTTCAGTTATCATAAAAGAATCAAAATCAAATTGCAACACATAGACAATGTCTGATCAGTTATGTTACATTTGGTGGCACCAGTGAGTAACTTAAGATATCAACCTTTGAGATGCATTCTTGAAGTGTCAAAGTCTGTTTAATCACAAACAGGGAATGGGAATGCTGAATGTGTGACACCACATGCATCCAACGGTACAATACAAGTTTCAGAGTCTCTTTAAGGACAGAATGTATGATTACATTTTTGCTATTTTGTGTTATTTATTTACCAGTCTGTTGGTACTTAACATTTTATGTTATGGGCACTTGTTTAAGTTCCAGTCAGCTGATTGTCTTTGTCTTTGTCTGCATTTCCAATAAAACCTGCTGGATGTTTTGTTTCACTTAACTGTGCAGTTGACATAGATTTGTCAGTTTGATATGGAAAGCCCTCACAGATTATGTACAGAAAACTCACAATATATGTAATATGTATGGTACCAGTAATTATGTATATCATAATACAGTCTGATATATCTCTAACATGTGTTCCATGACTTTTTATCTTATTTCGTTATCGTGATAATTTCATTATTTGAAGGTCTAGTTGACGTTATTGTAGCACGACACATTGACGCCTGAACAATATTTTCTTGGGATTTTGGCAGAGGTTTCTTGTTTTGTTGTTTCTGTAGGAAACACTAACTTCTGTTTTCTCCTGGGTAACAGAGGTGATCAGCAAAGTTCGCCCGCAAAAGGTACTGTGAATTCATGGTGAAATGAGGATAGAAACACAATCTGGAATTAAGTAAATTACAGTTCTCTTCACACTAAACTAACTTAACTGATTCCAGTATGAGAAAAAATTAGTTTTAGCCATTTCCCATACACTTGGATTATGTATTTGTCAGATGTAGACATGGCAAGTTGGACAAATACCCAATACATCCTACTCTGCATTTATTTAAATGTTGTGTGTATATCATTTCCCTCTCTGTGATTTAGCTTCCAGAATTGTACGTACATACTTAATATGTTTGGCACCATGAAGTACTCCCATGTACATGACAATGCAGTGAATGGGAATACTGGAAACTTTAAAGCACAGATTCTAGGGTCCAACACAAGTTTCATTGTAACTTCCAGGACTGAATGTTGGAGTATATTTTACTTATTTTTTCTGTCTGATGTTGGTTTACTGATGTTGAATCAACCAAAGTTGACTGGAGGCATGTTGAATAAGGCTAAACTAGTCTGGCCTGTTGTTATTTTCACAGGGCAACACAGAGTATCTTAAACAAGCTGGATGTGTTCTTTGTCTAGGTGTGTGCAGTTGGTAAATCTTACCAACGTGGCAATACAACATTAAAATCAAAAAAACATGTTGAGCATTTACTTTTCAAGCTGTTATCTCCTAATAGACCCAGTTTAGTCTGAGAAGAGTTTCTGAATGCTCTCAGATCAAAAGCAGAATATCAGATTAAAACAGAATTAATCTGTAATCTCCTCTCTTGTTAAACTGTACTTTAGAGTAAGTGTTTTGATTCTAAGCTTATCAACGACAACACAGCTCACAGTGGTCACAGATTTGGTCTAGCTACCTTCCACTTGCTTCCGTCTTCTCTGAATACATGTAGCCAAAAATGAAGTCATTTTGTCAAGTGAAAAGAATGAACTGCTCTTTACTGTTGTTGCAACTTGCATGAAACACTTAATCTTAAAGGCCCATCCCTTTATGACTACAAAGGCCTGCCCATCCTCTAAAGGCCACTTCCAGCAGGATTTTGTGCCATGTCAGAAAGCTCAAATCATGAAAACTGGATTCATGAACATGAAATTGAGTTCACTGTTCTTCTACAGATCTGAATTGAACCTTTGGGGGCCTTTGGGAAATGGTGGAACAGGACGTGCATGGACGTGCAGCCAACAAATGTGCAGCAACTGTGCGATGTTATCATGTTAGTATGAACCAAAATTTCCAAGGAATATTTCAACACCTTATTGAAACAATGCCACAAACAATTAAGTTCTAAAGGCAAAAGGGGGTCTAACCAGGTACTAACAAGACATACCTATTAAAGTCAGGATAACTGATTTTGCAAAATATCCAACTTAAAATGAGGCACAAATTTGTACTACACATTTTAAATAAAGAATAAAAAAATAAGGATATTTAATAACATTTATTTAACAATGCTATCAAACAGGTCTAGCCTATTTGATAGTATAGAACTGTGTGATTTGCATACAGATGTATTTAGGGTGTTAGATCTGTCATTCTGAGGGCTTATCTGTTTTGGGGCAAAGTTTAAGTACGTGATACTGACAACTCTGCCAACAGGTAAAAGGCCAGATGATCACCAGCCCACACTCAAGCAAAAATGCTTTGTGTGATTTGGTCAAATGGCTTAATGTTTAACCAAAGTATGTAATCTGTTGTTAAAGCTTGTCACTCATTTATTCTCTTTCCAGTCTATTTATTCCGGCAATCCAGGAAACCATCTCCTAAAAATAGTGCAGCCTGTTCTTAAAGTTGTTATTTTCTGGTTATTTGGGCTGGTGGGAAAGGTCTTCTGCTAATATCTTTAAGAAATCAATTTTCTTTGTCTATCAGTGAGGACGTTTATCACGCTGCAGGAGCACCGCTCACACAGCTCCATGACAGCTGGACAACACAGCGAAGTCACAAACTCCAGCCAACAAGCCAGAATAGCCTCAGAGATCCCAGAGTTCCTCCAGCCGGGAAGGTGTGGGCTGTCATCCACGTCCATGTGCGTGGGTTACCTGGGCGTGTCGGTGGCACGCAGGTAGTTGCGCCATTCTTCTTTCGCTATCCTGGTTGTTGTCACTCTCTACTGTTGATGGTGAAGTTTCTTCAAGACGACGGAGGGATAAGACAGAAAACAAGGAAAGAAGGAAAATGAGGCAGTCACGGAATTAAAAATAAAAGTAAGTTGTTTTGTTACTTCCTAACGTGTACCTGACAATAACGTAACGAACACTGTAACAAACTGTTTAGTTTATAGCTGAAGGTGGGCAAGGCGGACGACGAATAAAACCCAGCCTTTCCAAGCAACAATTAGCCTTTAGTATTTAAAGTCATTATTAAAGGCTAATCACTATAATTTTTTGTTTAAATCTTTTGTCAAGTAGGCTACGCATCTTGAGTAACTAACTCAGCCAACAGACTGGATTTAACATTCAGTTCAGCACCTCTTTTTTGCCTATGACATAACAATTACTGAGTGCTGTAACAGATTTTGAGTAACTTCTGTATGAAGATTCTAAGATGCACCATAAGTTATTCTAATGCTTTGTAAGTTTTGAAAACCCTTTATATACCCTTTTATTTTATATTTTTTAAGATGAAGTGAATGCTTCATCCACTGCTGAACACAGCTGCTTACAGTGTGCATGAGAACTTTTGTAACTGTGTCCCCACCCTGTTTTGTTTCTTTCAGTCTGAATGCATCATCCTAACTTATCCTACCTGACAACATTTTGGACAAGTCTCTTAAGTCAGCTTAAGTGCTGCTGCACAGTAAAGTCATTCAGAGTAAATTAGATTTCACCGCAAACTCTTTATTGGCCTATGTGTGACTAAGACCATGATAACATCCAACACTCACTGACTAGCTCCCTGACAAATGATGCAACCAGGAGGTCCTCCCGCCCCACCACCTCCGCCACCACCACCTCCACCTCCACCTCCACCTCCTCCACCTCCACCTCCAGCCCCTGGCCTCCCTCCACCTCTACATGGTTCGGGTCTCATCGGAAAGGGGGGGCGCAGGAGCTCCAGAATGCGCAATTTCAACTGGGAAACCCTTCCAAAACATAGTGTGATAGGAAAGCACAACATCTGGACAGCAGATAAAACTGATGGACAGTATGAACTGGACACCGATCACATGGAGGAGCTGTTCAGTCACCAGCAGAACCAGCAAAAACTCAAGGCCCTCAACCGCCAGAGTCTGAGGGGCCTGCCAACTGCTGCTTCAGGAGGGGAAATGGTGAGTACAACCAACCACGGGATACAGGTGTCACATTTTGCTGAATCAGAGTGACACTTGAACAGATTAACATTTATGGTACTTTTTTCTTGTGTAACGCTGAGATATCGAGGCAAGTTCTTTAAACCTAGATTGATTTGTTTTTCTAGGTGTACAGCTGAGATAAACATGAAACAGTGTTTCCCATCAGAAAAAAAATCAATTAATTTGTATATTGCATTTCCAGAGTAGTAATATGAAATATAATGTAAAATCTGAACCTTGTGTTTTGATTTAGAATCATTCAATGCAGGGGTGGAGTCTCACTATTCTTCATATGTGTTTGCTAAAGGAAGGTATAATTGTGTCCTCATACAGAGCTGTTCTCTGTAGTAACCTATATGTGGTCTGTACAAAAGCTACCATGTATAATAAACTGCATTTATTGCCATTCATTTAAAGGTAGGTTTAAAGGCAGTTCAAAACCACCACATTTTTTTAGCCAATCTTCTTAGCAATCTACCAGCACTTTCATTTATTTTGTAGATCAGTCAAGGTAGTTTGTCTAACAGAAGTGGATTAAAAATCTGTTTCTTAACTTTTACTTTAACCTATGCCCTCTTTTCCAAGAGAGACACTGAGAAAATGTGTCACTAATGCAAAACGGTATCTTTTTCTTGATTGTTCAATACAATCAACTCAAACAATTCCTAACCTTTGGAGTCTTCTGTCTGTTTGCAAAGCTTAGGTATCTGTGATACAAAAGACACTGCTCAAGCCAATAGTGAAATTATCTTAGCAACTGACAAGTTGATTATATCCAGGTCTGTGTCTGTTTCCACTCCCAGGTTTCCATCCTCAGCTCCAAGAGGAGCATGAACATTGGAATTTTCCTAAAGCAATTTAAGCGGTGAGTCAGTGGTAGTATTCTGAAGGTGTGATTGTTTTTGCACAACACTCATCATGTTCCACTGTGAGACAACATAGGACGAAGCAGACAGATTAATCTGTAACGTGGCTGCCTCATGCTCAAAACCTTGAAAATCCAGCATGTCCTGGCAGGTCTGATCTGCACTGTTCTACAGCCCCAACAGGTTACCTCACTGTGGTAACCTTTACTGCAGTTATAGAGAGGTACTGTAGCCTAAATGTATTGCCCAAGGCTACTTGGCTAATGCAACAGATTTAACAGGAAATGGAACACAGCTGTTAATGATAGCGTCAAATATTTGCCCCCAAACCGACAAGAATGCAAAACATGTTTCTTGTCAAAAGATATTACATCATTCTAATATCCTGCTTTTTGGGGACTTGACATCAGAAGCTATTTTGCAAAGCTACTTGAACGGGTAGAGACTTGTAGGTGTCAGCCGTCCCAAAGAAGTAAAGTGTGGTTTTAATGTAGAAACCCACTGGTGAGTCAAGTTGAAATCTGACAACTGAAATCTGTCTGTCCACCTCCATCCACAGGCCTGTAACAGACATGATTCAAGAAATTAAATCTGGAAATGGTCTCGGTTTTGCTCCTGGAAAACTGAGGGAGCTGTGCAAACTGTTGCCAGATGAAGAGGAGGTACTTGTGACAGCTGCTAATGTTTTTCTTATGTTTTTATGTCTCATGTGTTCTGTACGTAACGTTCTAAACCTCATTGCTGGCATAACCCCAAATCCAAAAAAGATAGGACACTTAGTGAAAGATAAATGAAACAGAACCATTTGCTAATCATTAGACATATGTTCAATCCAACATATGTTCAAAGACAATATATTTAATGTTTCACCGTACTGACTTTATTGGTTTTTGTAAATATATGTTTATTCTGAATTTGCAGTAACATGTTTTAGCCAAGTTGTGACAGGTGAAACAAAATACTGTGAAAGAACACCTGTTTGGAGTATTTCACAAGTAGACAGGTTGATTAGTAACAGGTTTTAGTATTATGATTGGAACTGAAAGAGTCATCCTTAAAAGTCTCAGTCATTTACAAAGCAGGATGCAGCAATGGGAAGAAAAACCAATCTGGTTTTAATATATGTCATTTATTTTGGCTCTTTCGCTGAATGCAGGAGAGGCAGCTGATCAGTTTTAAAGGTGATCACTCTGCTGTCCCTGAAGCTGATCTGTTTATGCTAATGCTGGTCAAGATTCCCAGGTGAGTGTAATTCTGTAATTCTCTGTATTATGAATGTTAAATGTCCCTGGTGCTTTACTAATGCTGAAAACCTTGTGTCTGTTAGTTATGTAGAGCGCCTCAAAAGCTTGGTGCTCAAAGAGGAATTCTTCCCCCTCATGGGTGAAATCAAAGAATTTATCGGCAATTTGACAGCTGCTGGAAAGGGTATTATTTGTTTTCCTGGATTTTTAATAAATGTATTCAGCTAAAACAGAGTTGTAAACCAATTTGGATTAACAATTTACCCTGTGTGTCTTCTTTTAGAGTTGCTGGAGTCTGACAGTCTCCATTCTGTCATTCGCCTGGTACTGAAGACCGGAAATTATATGAATGCGGTGAATGTCTAATATGTGATATGGATAACTTTCATTTTGGTTTGTGCATCTTTGAGACTGAAAGTCTTTAATTTATCTGATCACAGGGTGGTTATGCAGGCAGCGCAATTGGCTTCCGAATGGCTTCTCTGCTGAAGTTAGCGGACACCAAAGCAAACAAGCCTGGAATGAATCTTATGCATTATGTTGTGATGGCAAGTAGCTTTTATTACTTTGGTCTGATTGTAATACAGTGCCAGTTTTTCTGTATTTTAAAATATGTTTGTGAAATGTGATATTTATGCAAAATTTCATATTCACCACAGCAATCTCAGAAAGCAGACAAGGCCCTCCTTAAATTTCCAGAACAACTCAAACACATTGAAGCTGCAGCAAAGTATGCAATCATGTTTTAAAAGTATCTGTTAATTTTAACCATCTTTTTATTTGCTATACTATCAGAATTGATTCTTTCTTTTAATTTTCTTTTAGAATAAATAAAGGTGAAATTGAGGCAGAGTTTGAAAGACAGGTAAAGAAACTAAAAGACATCAAAGCAGACGTCTCAAAGCAGGAAGACCTGAAGGAACAAATGGAAGACTTTCTTAAGGTGAGGAAGTCTTTCGTGGAGAAATTCAGTTTGCACAAATTTCAGTGTTTTTAACTTGTTCTAACATCTTTTGATTTGTGCTCCTTGTAGAAGGCTGATGTCTGCTTGGCAGAAATAGAGTCTGATCTTCAGGAACTGCAGTCAGTGAGTGACACTGTGGCAGAGTACTTCTGTGAAGATCCAAGCAAATTCAAACTGGATGAGTGTTGCTCCATTTTCAACTCCTTTTGTGAGAAATTTATGCGAGCCATGCAGGTAAGTTTGTGTGCTTATGTCTTTTCCTTAGCTGAGGTAAAAAAAAGAAGTCCTGCTTTATCTATTAACTGTGTAATTTTCTGCAGGAAAACAGGGCTCGGGAGGTGGCAGATGTGCAGCGGAGACACAGAGACAGACTGCAGTGTGCTGCAAAACGCAGGTCTACAGCGACCTGCTCTAGTAGAGACAAGGAAATGGATGGCATTGCATTAGAGTCCGTGCTACAGAACTTTCTTTCCAGTCGTGTCTCTCGGAGGAGACCTGGAAGACCTTCATCTTCTTATGGAAGCCCGACGACAGGCAGCCCCAACAATGGGAGCCTATCAGAAATTACTTCCCAGGTAAACCTGCCCATTGGAAATCAAAAGAGAGGAGCCTCTTTTAGAGTTAAGGACTTGGGCAAAAAAGAGTGGAATTCAGCAGCTGAACTTACAGAGCACTATTTGCAAAAGAATGTACAGTTCGCTGGTGAGGACAACAAGGCAAAAGGTGACATTCTTCATGAAGGTGAGATGAAAACTTCCAGAAAAGAGGACACTAAAGGTCTTACACCCCCACTCAATAGTACCACCAATATTTCCTCCTCACGGAGATCTTTCTCAGCCACCACTGATGATGGTGAGGAAGATCTACAGGACAATAATGAGGAAGAAGCCCAGAAGTTGCGTGAAGCATCGAAAAAAGTTTTGCAGTTTCAGAATAGCCGTGGCAGTGTCTCATCTGTTGAGTTTCCTTTGGAAAATCAGAAATCTCCTGGTGCAAGCTCTGTGTTGCCTCGTCAGCGCACCTTTGATGAGGAGACAGAGAGGTATCCTGGAGACCCAACCAATGAGGATTTAGTTAGATTTTTGCTCAGTCCTCAGTCCTCCTCGAAACGTAACCTTGGGCGCCGCCATACTCTCCCTACAAAAGTCCCTAAAACTGAGGAAGAGGAAGACGATCCTTGGGCTCAGACTCCAGTCAGAGCTCCTAACTCTGCAGCAAGAGTAAAAGAGACATTTCCAGTGGAAGGTGCAGGACACAATCCCTCGAATCAAGTGTTTGACTTTACTAACATACCTCTCAACTTTACAAAAACTGGTGCTCAAGACCAGAATTCTCCATCAGCAGAAAAGAAAAGCAAGCCTGATGTTTCCGTAACCCATGTTCCAGCTGAAGGGCTTGGGGAGCAGAGGAATAGTGAAAATGTTCCCCCCAAGAGTACATGGATTAAAACCGAAACCACTGGACTATTTTTTAGCTTTTTAAAACGTCTTGGAGATATCAGCAAATTGCCAAACAGCAAGGAAACTGTCGACAAGGGCACCGGTTCTGGTGTATAAGCTTTGAAAGATACAAAATTTAAAGTCAGGGAAGCACATGTAACTTTAGTGTTACTTATAATGAACTCATCATAGTGATAATATAATATTATTTTTGTATGTTGATCATGCGGTCGAGCAAAGACGGAGAGAAGGTTATAAGAAAGTGGTTTCAGAATGTTTTTGATGAGGAAAGGTCAATTTGTATGTTATACCACTAGATGGCAGAATATACCAGTAACATGGTAAACTATGGTGACTAGGGGTGTTGTTGATTTCCAGGCAGACATTTTCAAGTAAACAAAAGATTGATGGGCCCAACCACTGCCAAGATTACTTACTAAATTTTTGTCCATGCTTAATAATATTCCCTTGTCACGATGGTATTGTAAGTAAATAAATATGGAGTGTGGATGTAGACGGATGAATCAAACTGTATGTAAAGTCTTGGTTTGATTGTTATTTTTGATACTTTTTGACCACTTGTGCTGTATATGCTTAATCTAATATTGTTATTTCTCTGTTTCACAGTTATGAATATCTTTGTTTACAGCATCTGTCGTCACAGAATCACATCAAAAATGCAGAATGTCGAGGATGCTTTCAGGGTCTTACTCAATTCATCCATTGTTTTGGGCTTAAATGGGTCAGTGTTACAAAAGCAGCCTGCATCTGAGCAGAGCTGAACCATAGACTGTCAGTTGCAAAGTGGAGGGTGGTGATCTCACATTAACTTGAGAAGAGATTACTATGATGGAAGGACCAGGTGGCCTATTATAATGGAAAGAACAAGCCTCCCTGCTTTCACGCCTGTACATCGCTTGCGGCAATGCCAGGCAACGAACCCATGGCTCCACAGAGTCCACAAGAGCCAGCGAAGCCAAAGCTTGTGCCAGCACACCTAATACTTGTAAATTCTGGTATCTCTTTTAGCAGTTGCTACAATGGCTACAATACTTAGCTTTTAGGACTATGTTCAGCTGTCTGACTGAAGTGTAACAATGAGGTGATTACCTTCAATTTAATATTCTCCTCATTTATACACTAATCTGAGTGATCTGAGAGCTAAACACATAATATTGTAACTAAATCATGTTTTGTCAAATTGTTTTTTGCAATTTCAAATAAATCGATAGAAATATCTGTGTTTAGTAAATAAGAGAATCACTGCAATGTCCAGGTAACTTTACTCTCTGCATTGTAAAGTAAAATCAACCACATATTCATACAGGACTACATTGCCTGTGATGTGTGATGACACAGCAAATATTTAAAGGGTCCCAGGATGGAAGTCCTGTTGTTGAGGAGTCACTCTCAGGGTGATCTAATGTCTCCTTGATTCACCCGTGTGATGGGCTGCTGCTGAGGTACGTGATTGTTGCATTCGCCATTATTCGCCATGTAACACCTTGCCGCTCATGTTAAGAAAGCATATAGAAGACTTGGTCTTCTCATGTGTGCTATCTAAAATAACTGACAATGTAGTGAAACCAAGAATGTAATGAATGTTATTTATATAATTACATTAGTGAGTTGGCTGTCTGTCTGTTTGTTTTATTAGGTGTGGAAACTGATTTAAATAGGCAATACAATAATATGGAGTGACAGCCATGAAAAAAATCTCTTTTAACAAGGGGTAGCCTATTAAATAATAGCAAATTTGGCATAACGATGTTGTAAGCATTAGGACATACAAATGTACAATGAAATTGAAATTGGTTTCTTCCATCATCAGTGCATTAACAAACCTTCTAGTTTAACTGTATCAGTCTCAACAGTGTGAGCTACTTACAGTATGTATTGTGTGACCTGCTCTCTGCTGCTGCTGCTGCTGCTGCTGCTGCCAGACTGCAGCGGCCATCTTAACTGAACTACGATGGAAGCAGTCTCCATGGCAACTCCACGTTGCAGACTAAAACCCAGAGATGACTGTGTTCACCCCAAGCCCCACCCCCAACAAACGTCTGCACCACCACAGCAGCCATACACAGTGCATCCACTTAACAATACAGTGCCATTTTTATTTCATTCATTCTTCCTCTCATTAGTTTTATCTATAGCACCTACTGACCCACCCACAGTCCCCTTACAACTAAACCTTCAGAACCGTGTTTGATTCACTGAGTTTAACTTGAGAATATTGCTTTGTCCTTTAAGTGTCCCTTTCTTGAATCTTTAAAATATATATGATTACATATTCCATGAGATTTATCAAGTGACCCCACCCCAACCCTGATACCACCAACTGACTCCACCCAAATAGCTCTATCGTCAATACCAGAACAAGAGGGACTCCCCTGCTAATTGCACACACACCATCTCTCTGCCTTCACCCATATCCTGTCACTTCTCTGTCATCATAGAATCTTCATAGTAATTTGCAGTTTGTTTACAGTTAAAAAGTCAAGAAGCTCGGACCTCATGAGGCAAGAACAAAGAGAGTATACCATGAAGTGTGTTGTTAAACTGTCATAGAGTTTAGTCACTGAAAGGCATTTGGTTTCAGAGTTAGGATAATGCCTAAGTGTTATTTTCAGTGTTCCTTTTGTCTCTATACTCCAATAACTATTTGCACCCTTAATTTAAGGCTTAAAGGTTAAGCTGCATCCTTTGTCCTTTTAGGGGAACTGGGCGGTATCTAAGGAAGCCAAACCCCTTTGCACCAGACAGACTGTATCCCTCAGTCAGTTCCTGAGATTTCAACACTTTTGCATAATCCCTGCCCCCTCCATATGCTATTGGACTCTTCAACTCCTCCCATCTGCCATCTGACCAATGCTGCATGTAAGCCACTCCCCTAATCTCCTCCTTTCCCTTCTCCTCTTCCTTACTGTCCCCTTCTTCCCAGACAGACCCTGCCCTTTCCTTTCTGTCGCCCGGTCTGTGGATTTGTTGTAGTGGATTGGGACACTGACAATGGGAATCATTCTCCATGGCCTGCAATGCTGACACTCCACTCCCTCCTGCTGGGAATTCATGTGAGTACAATCTAGTCTTTCACTTCTTTCTGTGGTATCGTATTTCTGCTTTCTCATCTTGTTTGTGCTATTATGTTGAGTCCTAAATTATACAATAACTGGGATGAGAGCAGATGAATAATTGATTACCCCATCCTATCCATCATCTGTGCATTGGTGATTCACAGAGGAATTGTACTTATTAACCATGAAGTCTTCTCTGTTGTGATACATTCTCGTTCTTTATTATCAATCATGAAATACATAAAGCCTTGTGTAAGAGCAACTGTTGCACTAAAACTCCCTGCTGCCCTGATTCTTTATTGCTTCCTCAACCAGCCCACACACTTCTCCATTTTAGTGCCTCGGCGGCCCTGGCTGCCTGCTCTGTAGCAGGTGGGCATCTCTGCTGCAGTCTTAGGGCTGGGCTCTGTAGTCAAGCATACGTCCACTTATGTTTAGAGGATTAACAATATTCCGTTGGTTTTCTGATCTGAATTTGTAGGGAGTATATTGCTGGGAAGCTATGTGAGCCACATATGTATCAGTGTGGTGTTTCCTTATGTCATTCTCTGAGTCCTTGGTTGCATTGTACTGCAGCAACAGCAACAGTCAATGCATCATTTTCATAATGCTGGGCCTAGACTGCGAGCAGATGGCTGAGCGGTTCCCTATTGATTGGTCTTTAGTTCTTTAAGATGGCTCATCTTTGTGTAACATATCAAAAGTCACATGAGGATGATGAGTACAGCTGATGGGAATGTTTGGCTGGTTTTGTTCTGCTGGCTGCCTGCACTGGGTCACAGGGAGGTTGCAGACAGTCCTGGATGCTGTGCCTGAGGGCAGATACTTAGCAGTGGTTATGTGTGTGTCTTGGGTCTCCAGGGTTTCGTTCAGTTTGTGTACATGGGGTCGGTCTTAGACTCTCAGATTATGTGTTGTCTAGACAGACAGCAGACAGAGCTGTGTAAGAGAACTGTGTTACAAACAGGAGTGCGATGCTGACCATACAAATACACTCTGAATTGTTTCAGTATGTCTTTGTAAATGTTCAATTGAAGTGTAGGCTACCATGAACAAAGTTCAAATTGTAACTTAAAAGTGACTAGATGCAACATTTGAATACAGACAGGTGGCAGTAATGAAGAAATTGTTGGACCCTACTTGTCAAAATCAATTCACTCTGAAACCATGCCAAAAAGAGAAGATAGACCGATTGATGAATAGAATGACAGATTGATTAATCAGGGTAGTTTGACCCTTGTCCTTCATTCTCAGTGATTTAATGACTCTGATCTCTAGGTTACATCACCCTCAGCTGAATTAGGCCTTTAACAGTAACTTTCACAGGGGTTATTATTACATTCTGTGCACTGACATCAAATTGTACAAATTGAATATTATTGAATTCAGTATGAGTTAAAATAATTTGTTTAGGTTTGACTGAATAAATTTCAAACATGTTGTCTCATTAAGATGATTTGATAGGGTACATAATTTTTGCTCTTTATACCTTTATTTATCCTTAATCTTGATTACTTGCCTTCATAAGGTCTGAAGAAAAATCTGAATTTCTCAGTTTTCTCTCAGTTCAATAAATTCCTAACTGAAAAATGTCGCACACAATAAAGTAATGATACAATGCTTCCAGGAAAAGGAAATTACAACCATTTGTAAAGGTTAAATTTTACCCTGTTAAACACATTTTGGTCTGAAGCTTAATGACTAAAAGATAAGTCAGGCAACATAAATCTCTGTCCAGTGTCACAATTTCCACACACTTGTTTTTGAGTTTTTCGAGTTAGAAGGGTTAGTGGAGGCCGCTCACCACTAATGGGGTATGTTTATTCAAGCTAAACATTTGTGTTGCTCAGCACATCATCTTCACAGGACAACGGGTACAAGGCATCATGTGACCATCCCAACCACAGCATAAGATGCTACAGTCACTCTGTAGCTTTTGCTGCAAGTGGATAAAGGTTGCAGGAATGAGCCTGTGGTTGTGCACTGATAGAACTTTTGTTAAATCTGCAGTGCATGTTGTTCCTGCAGACACACTGCCTGCATGCCGCATTGTCTTCTGCTAGCCTTTGTGATAGTGGACTTTGAGGGAGAGACACAGATGTCTCCTGACTCTTTTCGTGTCCGTCTCCTCTGACTTCTGTGCTTGACATGATGTGGTCACTTTCGCTCATTTTCTCTTATTAGCTGTCAGCCCTTATCAGTCTAATGTCTGCAGACAAAAGCAGATGAAATAAATGAAGTATAATAGCTAGTTGCACTGTACAGTTAGGGTCATTGTCTTTTGTTTTTCACTGTTACTAACCTGGTCTGCATACTTTAGTTAGGCATTTGTTATGTATGAAAATAAATTTCTCTGTACTTGGGCAGCCATTAATTATAAATACAAACATTGATCCCAGTTATGGAAAAGATGAGCTCCATGAAAACAGTAGAACGTGTCATTATGTCTTATGCTGACTTGGTTGCTCTTTGAATTCTTTGTCTGCATACTGTTTAACTTTAATTAGGTGGAAATCACTGTCCACTGACAGAGACTGATGCATTGAGACAGGTTCCTTCATCTGATGCAGTGAAGTGTAAGGGGAGCTTGTTAGTTCGAGGTTTGTGTGTTGTATGAATAATAATTGATGAGTCATTATAGAGCCAGACACCCCTCGCTGTCCCCACAACAGGTCCTTGAACACCCTCCAAAATGCATATGTACTTTCAGAAATGTTTCTTGATGTCTTGTTCTCAGATTTCGCTGCATCATCTGTGTTGTTCTAAACAGTTGGATTGTTTATTTCTAATGCATGTGGGACAATGAAATCAGTCTTGCTTAACCTACATCCGAATTAGATGACATTAATTTATAGTTTTATTTACTACTTCAGTCAGTTACATTTCAAACAAATGAGCTACTTACAGCAATGAAGGTGATATTTTACATTTTTACTTTCTTCTCTTTTCTGATTTTCTCTCCCAGTCAAACACACATGTTTTCTTAACAGATGACAAAGTGTATGATGCATTTACTCAGAATGAGATCTATCGTTGTTCTGTTCAGACTGAGTATACACAGGAATAATTACCACATGATGACACAAGCACAGAGTCACAGCAGTAGATGGAAACATAAACTACAGTCTATATTTAAACACAATCCTACCAGCACATCGTTGAGGGCCAAAGCTTCCTACTTCAGGTCACTGAAAGTTTTTGTTTACCAGTCAAGCACACAAATGACTGCTGAAATAAACTGTTGCGAGATTCTTTAGTCCAAAGTCTTTCCCCTCTGCTGTGACAAAGCAGATATCACTTGGGAGTAACAGAATTACACTGACTTATCCAAATAGTGATGCATATACTGTAATCCAGCACAGGTACAGCAAAGTTAATAGTAAAAAGTTAATTCTGAAACACAAACACAGAAAGAAAAGGTGGATGCCTCTTATTCAAACAGGGGAAGAGGAAGAGGGGGAGGATTATGACCCTTGGAGTGCAAACATCCTGGAATCCTAAAGGGTTACAGCTATGGAACGATAGTAACAGTGTACAAATTACAGCCTGCTGAAAGGACCAGTTTCTCATTTATCAGTTCATTTATCAGTTGTCATTGGAGCCATCACAGTTATATGGCTCTAATAGACATACGTGTAACAGTGGAACACAGTTGATTGCTTTTAACTTCAGGTTGATTATTTCAACTTGAATTTACATGTACATCTGCAGTATCATAATATGTGGAAATACCAGAATGTATCCTTCATGCTAGAAAATATTCTCCAGTCAAGATAATCCACAGATTCTATGAGCAGTTCTCATCAAGAATTTTCCAAATCTTGTTCTGAGCATTTATATTTATTTTTATTCCTTAAATAAACCAGAAGTAAGGAGTAAATTACTGTAAATGAGTCACATTTGCTACTTTGAGAGTAGCTGGACTTACTTGTCTTTCCACAGAATCTTATCTAATAAGTTTCATAAATAATAATAAAAAAATAATAATAATGATAAAATAAACGCTGGGAGAGAGAGAGAGAGAGAGAGAGGGGTAGAATATTCTTCAAATCACTCATCACTTTAGTCTTTCTGGAAAATTTTAAGTGCAACAAAGATGCCTTTCTTTTATTCATTTCACTTTACAAAGCAGTGAAATGCACTGGACTAGTAGACATGAGTCATTACTTTTTTTATTATGGAGGACAGAAAAGCCTCAGAGTGATAATTTGCAGAAAGCATGGCAGTTCTCGAGTCCAAGTACCCAGCTCACAAGTACAAAAACAGGCAGCGTGTTATGGGAGAGGTGAAGAGCAGGACATTGCTAAGCTGCATGCACTCATGAAGCAGATGAAATTCAAGCCGATTAACCTGAGAGCTTTGTTTTCTCTGAATGTGAGCTCATGTTTCTGAAGTCTAATTAAACCATTCACATTAGATGTCCATGTCTTCAGGAGAAAAGTGTTAAGCTCACAGGCGACTTAACATTAGTATGGAATATGTCCTTGCAGTGTAGTTTGTGGACAAGCATTGACTGTCACTGCTTCACTGGTGTTACTGTAACAGCATTTGAGTTCTGACCAAGTTTATGCACATTCATGTGAGGCGTGTCTTTAATTCCAGTTTGAGTTGACTGGGCGTGATGGTGTCATCACAGTCTGAGAGACACTGTAATCCAGCTGGCAGACAGGGCCTGACCCCGCAGGAGGACATTAAGCCACTTAACTGAAATGCAGGGTGAGAGTGGCAGAGAGAGATGCTTTGCAGTCAAACAGCTGAATTTACAAGCAATATTCACATTTGGGTGGATTTTGTGCAGGCGTCGTGTTTCACTGTGACAGATACAGGACAGAGAGAACACAGTGGCAAACTTCATTTGGATAAATTACCTCATCTGTATTCAGCTTCGGTGAAGAAGCCTCGAAGAGGGTCAGTCACATGCTACTTTACACACTACAGTGCACCGGAGCTGTGGGCTTCTAGTCTGTACTGTCACTGCTGACACTATTACTGTATGTCTAATTTTTCTATCAGAGCTATTTTTAAAATCTCTGATGGATCCTTGGATAGCTGTTCTTTTGAGATTTACCAATCTTAAGAAGATTTTACGATATTCTATGTACTGTATCTGGGAATAACTAAACCCTTTACAGCTTTGCAACAAAGTCTAAATATACCGATGGTATATTTAACCATCGGCATGGATTTAGTTGACATTTTTTGTCTTTTCTGTTCTGTTCTGCAACTACCCAGAGCTGCTGTCTGTTTTTAAAGAAAGATCCTCTTTCTGTGGTGAGAGTGGGAGGAACTGAGAGCTGAGGAGAGCTTCTGAGAGAGAGTGGACAGGCAGGGAGGAAGGGAAGGGACGGTTCGGGGGGGAGGCATTTGAGAGGGGCGGAGCCTGAGGGCTTTGGCTCCTCAACCTTCCTCCTGATGTCACCGTTCAGCTGCTGCAATTCATGGGAAGGGAAGACAGCCCAGGAAGGGGAGGGCTTTTCAGAGAAGACAAGGGGAGGTGGGCAAAGATGGTCGGGGAAGGGCTGGTTGTGTGGACAGTGAAAGGGCTCGGCAGAGCTCCTTAGTCAGTAGGCCTTGTAATCACTTGGCAAGGAGCAACAATGGGGCCTGCATGCTTGAGAAAATCCCCATCTGCAAGACGTCTGTGGCTGAGATCAGGCCTGCTGATGCTATGAGTGTGTTTATGTGGTTGAGACAGAGAGAGAGAGAGAAAGGAGAAAGAAGAGACAATAGATAGAAGGAAAAAGAGATGAAGGGAGGGTAAGCGATGTGGGGCGGTGAGCTGTGAGCAGAGCTGGAATGCCATTGTTAGAGTTCACTGCTCTGTGCTTAAGAGAGGGACAGCTGCTTCTGAGGCCTTCTTGCTCATGTGAGACAGGCTGCTGAGTTCACTGTGAATTTTCCCTCCATCTCCTGACAGAAAGACAGACAGACAGGTGGGGCTTGAACTCAGCCAGCTGGGAGTCAAGGGAAGGAACTAGGAGGAATTTAGGGAGTGGCATTTTAAAGCTTCCTCTTTACTCTCTTTACTCTTCAAGAAAAGGGGCCTAGCTATATTTGTCAAGGTGCCGTTCAGAGCAGCTTATTTTTTTGTGTGTGGTCATGTGTAGGCCTGACAGTTAGCCCCATCTCATGTCAGACTGAGAGAAAGAGAACAGTTCTATAAATGCAACCTCAAAAGAGACATAACAAACCCTGTTGTTGGAACAGTGGTTAAAAGATGAAGCAAGACTGAGGAATAGTACAGTCATGGGGCTGTGATGCATCATGAGGTGATGGGTGAGTTGACATTGCATTCTGGCTGATTGTGTTGTTTTGGGATTAATTACCTCTCGACTGTGGCTCTTAACTGGAATATTAACAAGTGAGTTAGGCAACGTTTAAACAATCAATGATTTTTAAAGTCCACACTGGACTTTTAAAAAGGAGAGTGACTTCCATTGATATTGTACTTGGTTTTAAATCAGTCATATCTCACTCATCCAAATGGATGTTCTCTCTTATGAAGTAATGGAGAGCACTGTCCGCTTAAAAATAAGAGAAAGAATAAAACAACAACAATGAGAAATAAATGAGAAAGCCATGCATTCCAGTTTTCAGGGACTGACTTTTACAACTGGATATATTTGCTTTTTGTTTGAGACAATGAACTGTCTTTACAGGAGTAGTTACTGCAATTCAAGATGTCAGAGATCTTTATGCCAACAGTGACATACAGATTCGCACTTTGAATTTTAATGTAAGTAGGGCGCTCCCTGTCTAACTTCCACTTATGTATAATGAAACTAAAAAGAGTGAGAGCTTTCATTCCAGAAACACAGTGTAGACTCAAAGGTTTTTAGAGGATGGCACATGACCGATGCGGTTAATGACAACAACATGCAGCAAATGAAATGAAGTGAAAATACAGGAAGCAAGAAGTTAATGACACATTCTCTACAGTATTCTGTATTGTGTCAGTTCCCTCATAAAAGGTGTCTCAGAAGACAGAGGACATCTGGGGAAAAGTTAAACACGAAGCTTAATAGCTTAACGGCTAAATTTAACAGAAATACTTAGTGTCACAATACAAATACGGATTGCAAGCAGTGTTTACTGAATTATTGTTCATATTAAAGCAGTGTGTCTCTGTTTTTGGTTTTCATGTAATCCTTCATGTGCTTATGTGCAAAGTGACAGATGTACAACATGTCACTGAGATAATCTTTCCAGTGACCCAGTGATACAGTTTCATGTTAGAGTAATTCCAGTCTGAACCAGAGAGCCAGCAGGGATCTGGTCATCTTGAATTCAGCAAATATTATGGAATAAAACAGAGGACACCAAGTTTAATTGTACTGCATTGTAATTGTAGCATATTTATATTTATACGCCATTACCACATTACACACACCACCCTAAGCACAGATTTATCAGCTCCTACACCATGTAGTTGTCACGGCTGAGAGTTTGTGTCCTGCGGTGTTAATCACATGTATTCATTTTTCTTCAACTGCTTTAGCTTGATTAGGATTTTCACTTATAAAGTGAAACAACCTCTGGCTATGTGGGTGTTCATCCTACTGACACAGTTTAATAAGGGAGAGGGAGCATAAAATGCCAGCAGATAGACTTGGATGAGGTTTTATAATGCTAACAGCATCATGACTCATTTCTTCCGTTGCTCATGCTGAGAGCAAGCGAATACACCCTCCTCCTCCTTCTTTTCCTCCTCCTCCTGAATGTTTCCTTTCTTGACCTTTCTGCTGTTTCTTCCACCCTGTGTGCAGGTTAAGCGGTCTCCTTACCCCCTTTGAATGTCCGTCACCATGGCTAAGCGTGAGACCGGCAGCACCAGCCCTGTGGTCAGGCAGATAGACAAGCAGTTCCTGGTCTGCAGCATTTGTTTGGACCATTATCACAACCCCAAGGTCTTGCCATGCCTGCACACCTTTTGTGAAAAGTAAGATGTGAATCAATCTCTTAAACATTGTTTGTCCAGCGTCTTTCATACAATACAGTTCAAAGTACTTTACAGGTGACTGACCTGACTGATTAATGAGATTAATTTGACAGTAGAAAGATAAACAGTAACCCTACCCTAACCCTAACAGTGGGAGATGATTAGAGGGAAAAATTGAAGGACAAGGCAGCTTTTAATCATTTTACTACAAGATCAACTAGAATTTATGTTGTCATTAAGAATACAGTAAGATGCATAAATAGTTTAGTGCATTATAACTTTTTGTATTTCTTCTGCCTGTTCTAAGGTCTTTAACTGGTATACATTAAAGGGATGTTTAAAGAAATTCGAGATTATGTATAATGGCCCCAAATCACACCCCTTATGGCAGCTCATTGTGGCTTCTGCATGATGTAATCCACCAACCAGCTTGGCCACAAGAGAACAGACAGCAGTCTTTATGGCATGACAAGGCTGGCAGTAAGCACTGATTTCCACAGCTCTGTTGCTCCCACACAGGACAGACAGTAATTATATAAATAATTTGGTGCCCAGTAAATCTGTAAGGCCAAAAATAAAAGTTTTGCTGGCTGTGGAATGGACCCTCTAATTAATTTCTCTCTATCTTGTCTTCATGTAGATGTCTACAGAACTACATCCCTCCCCAGTCTCTGACACTGTCCTGCCCAGTTTGCAGACAGACCTCTATCCTGCCAGAGAAGGGTGTGGCAGCCTTGCAAAACAACTTCTTCATCACAAACCTAATGGAGGTGTTACAGCGAGACCCAGAGTGCAGCCGACCTGAGGCCTGTAATGTTCTTGAGTCAGCCAGTGCAGCTACAGCCTGTCAGCCCCTCTCTTGCCCCAACCATGAGGGCAAGGTAAGCTAAAACAAGAAGGAGGGCATCATTTGCATTATAGGAGGTCAGATCTTTCAGAGATTGACCACAAGTTCATAACAACGCTGTGCATTGTCACCAACCTTAATATTAAAATATATAAAAAATATATTTATACTATATATAATATAGCAAATTTACCCACATGAAATGATGTTATCTCATCTCTCAAATATGTTGTCTCATGCCCCACTGCACCATCTGCAGGTGATGGAGTTTTACTGCGAGTCATGTGAAACAGCCATGTGTCTGGATTGTACAGAAGGAGAACACAGGGAACATGTGACAGTTCCCCTGAGGGATGTGCTGGAACAGCACAAGTCGGCGCTCAAAAATCAGCTGGATGCTTTGCGCAACAGGTACAATTTTCAGTGCGGTAATTCATAATGTATTATGTGACTGGAAGATCTTCGAAGTATTGGAAACATGGAGTGCGGTAATTTGAAAGTTTTAATCTGTGTTTATCCTCTTTCTTTCTTCTGGCAGACTACCTCAGCTTACGGCTGCCATTGAGCTTGTGAATGAGATTTCCAAGCAGCTTACAGAGCGGAAAAATGAGGCAGTGACTGATATCAGTAACACATTTGACGAGCTGGAGAAGGCCTTACACCAGCGGAAGACCGCTCTCATTACTGAGGTGGAAAACATCTGCAACACCAAGCAGAAGGTCAGAGGTCTTTTTGATTTTTTCTTTTTTTAATTTAACTTTTTAGTTCAAGCACCACTGACTGTCAGCCTCTGTCTCTTTGAACATTCTTAGGTGCTTCAAGCCCAGCTAACATCTTTGCTCCAGGGCAAAGAGAACATTCAAAGCAGCTGCAACTTCACGGAGCAGGCTCTGAGCCATGGCAGTGCCACTGAGGTTCTGTTGGTCCAGAAACAGATGGGTGAGCGGGTCAGTGCCCTGGCACGACACAGCTTTCCTGAGCATCCCCACGAAAATGGACATCTGGAATGCCAAGTGGAGACAGATGGACTAAGGCGCTCCATCCAGAACCTGGGAGTCCTTATCACAACAGGGGCTGTAGGCCATACTAGTGTTGCCACTGGTGAAGGCCTGCGACATGCGCTGGTTGGCCAGCACACTACTATCACAGTCACTACTAAAGACAAGGATGGAGAACTAGTGAAGACTGGTAATGCTGCTCTGAGGGCGGAAATTGTCTCTGCGGATGGAGTGTGCACTGAAGCGGAGGTGGTGGACAACAAGAATGGCACCTATGAGGTTGGATATACGATCCGCTCAGAGGGAGAATTCACCTTCTCTTTGCTGCTGTATGAACAGCCTGTGAGGGGAAGTCCGTTCCGTCTGCGTGCTGTCAAGCCGTCAGATGTCCTGCAATCGCCAGACGATGTGAAGAGAAGAGTGAAGTCTCCGAGTGGAGGAGGAGGTCATGTTCGACAGAAGGCTGTGCGCAGGCCCTCCAGCATGTACAGCACCACCAAGAAAAAGGAAAACCCAATAGAGGATGAGTTGATCTACAGAGTGGGTGGGTGAACATCTGGCTTGTTCTGCTGTTTATTATGGGAACGATTGGCTGAGGTGCATGATCTTTTCCTAGGGCACACAATCAGTCCAATCTCTGGATAATTTCAGTACCTAATGAAGCACAGTATTAGACCCCTTTTGTGGCACAAAATTGATTTCTCTGTTAAAGCACCAACTAAAAACCAAACATATCAAGAGATATTCCAAGTGAAGTACAGCAGAACTAATGTACATTATGCTTACACATGCCTTGTGCTGAAGCAGCCTGATGTCTTGTTGATATGACAGGAACAAGAGGGCGAGATAAAGGAGAATTCACTAACCTGCAAGGCATCTCAGCCTCTAGTAACGGGAGGATTGTTGTGGCAGATAGCAACAACCAGTGTATACAGGTCAGTTTCTGTCATTCTCCTGAGCTACAATAAAATCTAATGAATTTTTCAGTCGTTTAGGTTTTGGACCAACTGGGTTTTCTCTTCATTTAGGTATTCTCAAATGACGGACAGTTTAAAATGAGGTTTGGTGTCAGAGGTCGTTCACCAGGGCAGCTGCAGCGCCCCACAGGGGTCACAGTGGACATGAATGGCGACATAATTGTAGCTGACTACGACAACAGATGGATTAGCATCTTCTCCCCGGATGGCAAGTTCAAGGTGAATGGTCTCAGCCAGGAAAATAAAATAAAAACAATTTTCACTTCACAAATTTAAAATGTTCCACTGAATGACCAAACTTCCTTTCTGGCTGTCACAGAACAAAATCGGCGCCGGAAGATTGATGGGACCCAAAGGTGTGGCTGTGGATAAGAATGGACATATCATCACAGTAGATAATAAGGCCTGCTGTGTCTTCATCTTCCAGTCAAATGGGAAACTGGTGACAAAGTTTGGAGCCAGAGGAACATCAGACAGACACTTTGCAGGTACTGTCTAATAGTACAAGTGCCTATGATCATTTCATTAATTATGTCTCTCAAAAGGATGACAAAATGCATGCTGAACAATGCTTCATGCTTCAGGTCATGCGGATGGGCCAGATTTACAATTTTATTTATTACTCGAATGTTTATTTGTACAAATCTCATTTATTTAGTGAACAGCATGTTTCTACACACCCTTTTATTTTAGAGTCTGTAAGCATGTATAGCAGCAGCTGCTTGTTTGATTATAGACATCAGTGCACAGTTAATGATTCTTTATTGTTGCTTTGATAATCTTGCACTGTAAAGTACAAGATGGAGCTGTAAAGAGGCAAACATTTGTAAAGCACACTAATGCATGGGAAAAATGTGATGATAGTCTTCCTGTCTTTGCCTCTCACTCACTCAGAATTACTGTTAATAGAACGTCCCTGCCTCTCTTGAATCCCACTTTAATAAGGCTTCAGTTGTTGCACAAACTGCAGTATTTCAGCTGAAACTCACCTGCCCTTTCAATTTTATTTCTCACGTGGACCTTTTCTTTTCTTTTAGAAAAGAGTGGTGCAAACATTGCACTGGAGCAAAAGCTTAGTAAATCTGGCCCTGTTTTCAGTAAGTAATTACTTCCTGTGAATGTGAACTAAGAAAACAAATCTCTGTTCTTTTTACATGTTGATGCATCAGCTCTGTCATGTCACACGTATTGTCCCACGTCATCTCTCTTTGTGACCACTGTGTGTGTGTGTTTTTTTTTTTCAAAGTCTAAATATAGTGTGGAGCTTCCTCCCATATGTTTCAAAGCAGAGGATGACTCATCTTTCCTCTCTTTCCTTTTCTGTCTCCTCTGATGCTTCCAGGTCCTCACTTTGTGGCCGTAAATAACAAAAATGAAATTGTGGTAACAGACTTTCACAACCATTCAGTCAAGGTATGATTTGTTGCGAGGATGTGTGTACATGCTTTACTGTAGTAAAACTTGCATTGGTAGTTTTGTGAATAAATCAGTTACTGGGAAAATATTCATATTTGAATCAATTTAACCTGCCAAAGTGACAGCAAACCTCTCCCTCAGTTTCTTTGCTTTGTAGTGTCTATGTTTGATAATGCCATTCCTGCCATTTTCTATTTTTTTTCAGCAATGGTGGTGCCATTCTCTTTCATAGGAAAAATATAAAACAATAAAAATAAACAAAAATTTTAAATCCCACACTTTCAATAGTACAAGAGTAAGCGGAATCATTCAAACTTTAGAAAACAAATTAAAAAGTTGTGTGTTTTACCTGGTTGATTGGCTTGGTTCTTTTAGATACTTTTGTCATTGTGCTTTGTATCCTGTTTTTCTTAGCAGCAGTTTTTATTTTGTGTGAAAGCAGAGTGTCATTCTCCCTCTCTCCTTCCTGTTTAATCTTTTCTGCAGGTGTACAATGCAGATGGGGAGTTTCTGTTTAAATTTGGCTCCCATGGCGAAGGGAACGGCCAGTTCAATGCTCCAACAGGCGTGGCTGTGGATGCCAATGGAAATATCATTGTTGCTGACTGGGGCAACAGTCGGATCCAGGTTAGCTTGATAAAACTGCTTCTCAGTGAATGCAGACAACAACACTGTAAGTACATCCTTTACTCATTCCACATTTTCATCTGTGCTATGTGGCCAAACAGGTGTTCGACAGCTCAGGGTCCTTCCTGTCCTACATCAACACATCAGCAGACCCCCTGTATGGCCCTCAAGGCCTGGCCCTCACGTCTGATGGTCATGTGGCGGTGGCCGACTCTGGGAACCACTGCTTCAAGGTCTACCGCTACCTGCAGTAGACACCTGAGACAGCCATCTTCACCACTGCAAGCACTGACAACGACACAACTAATGTATTCCACAGGGTGCACCTTCCAATACAGCCTTTTAATGTGCACATCAGCTGATCTCCTGGATATAATGAAGTGTCTGAACCCGAGTTTACCCTTTTATGATGTGTATTGAAAGTTGTTTTAAAGTGGGGCAATGTAGCATCCTGGGACAAGTCATGGACATAAAGCTATGGACTGGTTTTAGAGCCTATTGATGGTGTTATTACCTGTGAGACCAGAAAGGGTAGGAGATAAATTGAAGTATTTAATGAGCCATAACTTGTCCAAATGCATGAAGTTTTATTTTATCTTAATGCTTAGGCAACAGCACAGTGTACCCATCAGTTGCTTTTCTCATGAACTAGTTAATGCTTACAGTGAACTGAACAGTGCTAAGCTTCTCCAGCAATGAAATGTAAAATTTCTCATTTACTGACAGAACATAAAAATGTCACCACCATCTGTGCATTGATTTGCTGTATGTACTGTATATACATAAATGTATATTGTGTATATTAGATCACTCCGTATGTATTTGCTATGATTTTGAAACACACAGCTGTTTGGCTATTCAAAGAGCAGCAGTCAAGGATTCCAGGATTTCAAGAATGTGTGTATGGCAGCTGTTATAAAGTGTGCTTTTTAAACATACCCAGCACATGCTTAAAAGAAGAAGAGTGTCATATTTATTGGGAATGTAAGCAGCACAATAACCATTTTTGTTAATATCTGTTGTTTTAAAGGGAAAATCAAAAATTAAAAAGCTAATTTATTTTATTTTATACACTAGCTCAGCATTTACAAATTATTTTTCTAAAGTGATGTGCTTCCTTTGTTTTTACTTTGTCCCTTTTCTCCTAAAATGAAATTTCACCTTAAAGCAGAATTCAGTATTCCCTCACATCGGGAAGATTTTGATTAGTGTTTCCAATGCTTCTTTGTTTTCATCTGGGATGCCATCATAAAAAGTTATCTTAGTTTATTTGTTTAGAATTAATGTCTCAAGATATGGGATCACAGAATGATTGTATTCATTTGAGTGCTAACAGTTACAAACCAGAAATAATACACATATCTCAGGAAAACCACCCAAATTAATCACCATGTCAGTGAAACAACTTTAATTTTTATTCCTTTGATGGTATCAGATTTTTAGGGAGGCTTTGGGAGCTTTGTGAGAAAACTGTTAACTGTGCATCAATATGAATCCAAGATCATGGAAATTATTGGGATGAAATATGAATTCTGTTTTATAGTGTTGTTTTTGTTTGTTTGTTTGTTTGTTTTGTTTTGTTTTTTTTGGCTTTTACATAGGAAACAGTTACAAAATCATTAAATGATAATTTATTAGATGACTTTTGCCAGCAGACTCACCCACGCTTTAGAATACACATGCCTATGATACGTGTCATAAGCTATCAAGCATAAGGCTGCTAGATATGAGTTTCTGCCTGCACTACATCAAGCCATGAGTCCCAAGGAAAAACCTTTACCCGCAGAGCTGGTGCTGCTCTTCCTCCCCCTAGTGTTCATTCTGTGTAATGTCAAGAAAACCTGGTGCCACAGTGGAAGAGACCAGGTGCAGGAAAAAGGCAACTTCCATGTCTGACATAATTACTCACAGCATTGTGCTAAAAACCCCAACATAAACATTCACTCTACCCAGTGTAGAAATTCTCTGAGCAACAGGATGTGACCTGATTTCACCACCTAAGTCATCCAGGAAGCTGCTGTTTTTCATGCACTTGATCTGTTGTTTGACTTGTTGCCAAACAGGAGCCCAGACGTCTTTAAAGCGTCAAAGGGCTTACCGTTTCGACATGTGTCTGAAGCATTTTACTCTACACTGTTTGTGTCACACCAATACAAACTATTTTGTTTTCTCTATGAATATGCACTGGTAATAAAAGCACATGGTTTACTGAGTTATTGTATATCTGTATCTGACTCGCACTGAGATGGATGATATCTGTTCATGAATTTGCACATTAAATGTAATCACTGGATGATATTATTGGGGAAATCATGCGTTAAGTAGGCACAATGCGTCCACATCTTGGTTTAGTGAGCTTACATTTAAATCTCATCATCCTGAAATCAATAATGAGAGCAACTTCTGAATAATTTGTGGTCATTAATGAAATATAAAATATATTTATGACCTTGTTTCTTTCTTCACAGAAATTTTTACATATTGAATTTCTACAAAAAAGTGACTAATACTCAACCAGATCAATAGGTATATTTGTAAATTTATACATAGGTAGACAATGGTTATTATTTTTAGTCAAACTATTTGAAAGACAAAAAGATTTGGTAATCATTTAAAATCAAAATATACAGCATACTTTCATCAAAAACCACAAAATTTCATGATGTTTCTTGAAAAATCATTTATTTTCAGACCATGCTGAGCTTCTGGTCTATGTTACAAATACTTACAGCACATACAGTATGCAATTTTCAACAATAACCATTCCCATAACATCCAAATGGTATATTTATAGGTAATATATGTATATACATACATACATGTGCATAAAAAAGCTCAGAATGCACTCAAAGCATTAGAGTGGAATAAAAGAACCACAGTACATTGATACAGTGTCAATCCTAGATTAGCAAGCAAATTGTGCACTGAAAAGACAAATCATACATGATGGTATGACATCACAGGTTGCATAGCATTGTTTACAATTTCAAAATAAAATGGCAAATAAACATTTATAACATCTAGAAAGCAGAGAGTATGAAGTTAATGTCTATCATACAATACACAGTACTATGAGGTAATCAGATTTTATGGCAATGTGGTGCTTAGATCTGTAACAGTAAAAATTTAACACTGATAGATGGAAAGATATTACGGTCATCTCATCTGCACACTGATTTAATGCAAACATGAAACATAACCTGTATGTGTGTATTGTACATTGAAACTATAATAACAAACAAGTCATACAGTTTGTGAAAGATAGGTTCAAAGCAAAATTAAAAAGAGAGAGGAAATGATATGCGATTTATATCGGCACTAAATAACAAGCACTGAAAAAATAAATAAATACATTTAAAACTAATGAATGAGTACAGCAGACAACAAATACAATGAATGGGGGTAGAACATTTTATTCCCTTTCAGCAAATTCTGCTAAACTTATTGGACAATATTTCAAGGTTTAAAAAAGAAATCAAACAGCACAGTCTACACGTAGTCCTGTTGTGAGAGGGATCTGGAGTCTCAGCTATCTCCATTAAGCTACAGCGAGCATTTAGAAAATTAGCATACCAGTTGTGCCAAGCGTGAAAATGGTCCCTGTTGGAAATAGCAGATTTGGATCTGTTACTTCACTACACTGTACAACGCAGACCAGCTGTCTTGAAAGTCGCTTCAGAACCACGGACTTCTCTCATTTGACTTAGTGCCACATGTCAGTTAAAATCATAGTGTTTTAAGAACTAAATATTTAGGGGAATTTAACAATAATTAGTTAGTGATGGTTTCTCATGGGATATACTGTAAAATACAAACTGGTGGAAATACAGTAGACAATTCAAATCAGCATTTAGACTTTTTTTAAACAATCTTAGGATACAAAAAATGAATGCATGCAAAAAGATAAGCACAAGAAAACAATGTGAAACATTTTTTTCATTTGAATGGATGTCTTACTCATCACACGGGACAAACATAACATACATCATTAAACCTCAAAATCCTGTGGTTTCTTAGGCACACACTGAATCTAAGGACAAATCATTCTATATAAGAAGGGACAGGTTTAGCCAGCGTACTGTAAGCAAACTATGGACAGTGTCTTGATGCAACAAATCAAACATGTAAAGCCCATTGTTAACAACCACAACTACAGTTTGCAAAATATCCACCTTCTCTTGACCTACTTGGTAAAACACAAAATGCCATTCAAGTCAGAAGGCATCTTCTAAAGCACCTTTGGAAAGGTAATAACACCTTTTTTGGATCAAGTGGCATCAAAAGCAAATCAATAAGCAAGTGCTGACAACTTGACAAGTGCCTTGAAACAACTGCCAACAAAGTCTGTCCCCAGGTTAATGTCAAGACCACTCCCCGGCCATGGAGGTGATGCAGTATTTCAAGTAGATTTCTGAATAGAATCAAAGCTCTTGTAGTTTGTGTTGCTTCACACACACACTTGCACACCCACACACACACACACGCACACACTTCAATTTTTGTCTAAAATGTGAGGCACTTGCAAAACAAAAATATTAACTAAAATTCTCAATCAACAGTCTGTTAGACCTCTGAGCTGTCACTGCTACTGAGGACTCGTGTCACCATGGGCTCTGCACTGCTGGAGCTCTTGGGTACATCTTTCTTGTCTCGTTTGGAGCGCACCAGTAACACCACCACAATGATGAGGAGCACTGTGAGGAGCAGTCCTACAAAAATACCAATGATCAACACTAGTCTGTCATCGCCGTTTTCTTTCTGGTTGAGCTCACGAGGGATGATCCCTTTGGTGAAGATCTCCCTCTCTGGGCTCGTCCTCCTCTGGTTGCTACGTTCCAGCGCGATATGGAGGATGTTGGTGCCGCGGTTGTTATTCACACCGATCTCTTCTATTATGTCTGGCACATCGTTGGCTGATCTTCTGGTGCGATGCTGACCCTTTGGAAGCAGATTTGTGTGCTGGCTCATCACATGGTACTCCAGACTTCTCTTCCCTATTCCACGGTTAGCATTGTCCCGAGAACGGACGGTGTAGATGGTGTGAATGTACCACTCTCTCCCTGCAGACACCTGGAAAGAGCAACAGCTATTGTTTTAAAAACTGCTACCCGTAGGTCATTTTTAAGGCACTGCTTTCCACAGGGCACCAGATCCTTTTGTTGAAGCTCAAGAGTTCAGTAAAAAAGAATAAAAAACTACTACAAAATACTATAAACAATTATACCTAATATCAATGTAACTTCACCTTGTGGACCAAGCAGATAAGTTTCTGCTATTTTACTACTGATACTCATAGGAATGCCAGTATGGAAAAGAGAGTATGGAAATTTCTGAAAAATATGGAAAAAAAACCCTGTGGGGTATAATGATAGTGACTTCTTAATAAGCCAAGAAACACACTGTGACACACCGGCAAGAAGAAGCAATCTGGACTCAGTGAAAGGGGAGAGTTTAGGTCACACTAAGCAAAATACACAAAATACAAAACTGGTCCGTGGACCATCTTAATCTGGCCTGTAACGTCCTTAAAGAAAAATAAAACAAACCCCAAAAAATCAGTGAAAGGCTGGATTTCACTCAAGCCAAGTGAATATTGCTATTTAACTTGATTCCAACAGAGGGCGCAGTCTACTTAAAAATTGGACTAAAGACCTCGAGTTTACTCAGCCCAAGTGACAAGTTATGTCAGCGGTTGTGAAGACAGAAACATGGTATGAATGCTTCAAAATAGAGAAAATTAACTCTGAATGTTATGCTTCTAACCAAGAGTAAACATTTGAGTGTCATCTCAGAGGAACTATGTCTGATATGCTAAGAGAGTAGCAGCAGGAAAGAGAAGAAAAGGTGAAACTGTGTTCCAACTTAATTCCCAGGCAGAATATTTTTACAAAGCAGTTGATCATTGAAGTGTTTCATGTTCCAAATCAACTGGCCAATTTGTGGCCCTTTGCTTACTTTATCTACTGTAAATCAGTATGGTCCTCCAGAAAACAATATTGGCCAGCTTTGTTCTCAGCCATATAAAGACCAGCTCACATGGCGACAGAATTGTTCACTCGCAGTAAGGTGTCCAGGTGGACGCAAGTGTCAGGACAGTGAGTCTTTTTTTTCCCCAGCTTGGAGAAAAAGTAGAATATCCCCTAACATCCATATGACCTTCTTTAACTCATACAATACAGCATTTTCATTTCACTCTCTCTCCACAGGCTACACGGTGGGATGCCACAAGTTCACACCAGCTCCCTGAGAGTTAAAAGCCAGGTTGATTTAAAGGCCAAACAAAAATGGAAATTCCAGCAGAAAATCTCCCTGGAATTCATCACAGATTGGTGAATGGGGATATGAGGATGTGGACTATTCAGATGTTTGTGTTTCTTGTACTTGACATTTATACTGACCTGGAAGAGAGCTGAGGAATCCATTCTGAAACCATCTGACCCGGGTTGTCTCACCAGAGCTAAAGCGCCAGGGTCATCCACCGCCAGGAAGGCGTTGAAAGCTACATTGCCAAATGACCTGGCCTGGGTCTCTGGCTGGGCTTTGTCCTGGATTGAAAAGAAGGAATATTTAGGTATAGACACAAAGCACAAGTAACATGATGGCAAATATACTTTTGATGCTTACAATAATCTTGAATCTGTAGAGCAGAGATGGAGCATCAGCCAGACAGCCAAATTCAAAGTTGCTGGGGTTGTATTTAGGGACATATCCATCAGTTCCTGTACACAGGAACACTTTCTCTATGTTACAAAAAAAGGAGTCGCCCAAGTTCTGCACTGGATCTACCATCACTCGTCCGTAAATCATATCCCCTGATGGAAAGGAAATACAGATTTCTTCATTGAAAAACATAAACAAAACTTGATGATTAAATTAAATGCACTAAACAAAGCTTTGTTCACATTTGTCCACTAATGCAGTTCTCTCATATGATTTTAATGTGTTCATACAACAATGAAGCTAAAGCTACTCTCTATGTCTTGGCGACAAAAGTTTCCCACACTCACTTGGACAACAACCTTTGACTTTCCAGATCTTGTTGAGAGAAACAAAACTCAGTCTCTTGTAATTAGTTTGGTTTGAGAAAAGATATGAAAGCAGACAAAATGGTGTATCATGGAGGCTTCACTATTCTGATTTTTATTCAGTTTGGCTGGGAAATAGTGGAGAATATGCTAATCAACCAGCTATCAACAGAAATATTCATTAAACAGCGATTTCTTTTGGTCTATTAGAATTGTGAGAAATCCAGGGAGCTTAGCAACACATTCACAGCCATCATTCAATTTCAGCAAATTTGTGCCCTGTTTTGTATATAATCTACAAAACCTTCAAGAGAAATTAGCATTTCATGAGTGCCTTACCCTGTGAGAACGCAGTGTCACTCTCCTGTCCAAAGCCCATGGAGCCGTCTGAGAGCCACAGTATCCGTTTAGAGAGTAAAATCATCTGGGTGTTCAGACTGAACTCAGTGGCCACAGGGTCGCTAACCTACAAACACATGAAGGACAAACAAACACACACAAATGAGCAAAATACTGACAAGAGATCTGTTCCTGTCGGGGTGAGAGAGAAGAGCTGCAGTTTAATGAGTACGAGAGGGGAGTTTCCTTTCAGATTTTTCAAGGGATGAGAAGCAAGAAAATAAACGACAAGCCAAGAGGCAAGAAGTGGGGATCACAGGAAGTAATGAATGAAGGAGAAGGGACAAATAAATGAAAAACTGGCTGTGTTCATTTAACTTTCACAAAGTTCCAGACAAATTTTTCAAATATGCAGTAGTGGTCTGTATTCAAGCATTGTTTACTTAACTTTTAATTTTTTTCAAGTTAATATTAGTCATGGTGAGGTCACCTGCTGAAAGCGGATGTCCATGTCGAAGGTAAGAGGTTCTCTGGGATTGCAGATGGGAGGGATGGTGTATTCCAGGCTGGGAGGGGACGTACACGGGATAAGCTTCACTGTGTATGTGCCGGAGTAGTCACGTACCTGAGAGGGGAAAGTATGTTCAGGAAGAGTTAAATGTAAAAAGCAATAAACAGCTCCTTGGAGAAAAAAGTTGCTCACTCACAGCAAAATCAGAGACAAACGTCCACTGCTGGATGGGCTGATTGTAGGTTGGCTCGTTCCTCACAAGACTGAGGTTAAAGGTCAAACTGGGGTGGTCCGGACACATGACCATGGAGGTGAGTGGTGAAGCTGATGGAAAAATACACCAATCATCATAATAGCATGCTCAGTTAGAATTTAAAATACAATTTAAGCTAGAACTAATGATAAATGTGCTATAAAAAGAGAATTATAGCACTGCTTGAAATATATTGTCACAGGTAAAAAACTCCTACACTTAACATGTTACTGAACATGAAACATGTTTTACTTGGACTTTTATTCAAAAGTTATGATGTTGTAAAGCAGCATCACATACAATCACATTAAATTTAGACTGTTAAACTTCACCTATACGTTACATACTGTACCTGGATGTGCAAACACAAACAGGCCTCTGAATCGAGCCTCAGTGCGGAAGTTGACCACCAGTCGACCCTGGCCATTTATACGCATGCTGGTTGGGTACAGTGCACCTACAAAGACAGCCACAACAGGCTTTAATTTGGCTATTTCATTCATTTACATTACCTCATTTAGTAAACATAGCACATCGTTAAGTCTTGTCTTGTCTCGTCTTCCTCTGCCTATCCAAGTCCAGGTTGCAGGGGCAGCAGGGAAGCCCAGACTGTCCCCTCCCTGGTAAACTTCCACCAGCTCATCAGAGGGGATATCAAGAAGTTCCCAGGCCAGACGAGAGACATAACCCCTCCATCATGTCCTGGGTCTGCCCTGGGGTCTCCTCCCAGATGGACATGCCCGAAACAACTCCCCAGGGAGTAATATTTTTTAATTGTGCACTACTGATCAAGTCTCACCTTGTAGTTCAGCTTCTGGTGGGCTACCGATACCATCCCTCCATAAGATGGCAGTGTCGTATACAAACGTGAGCCTCAGCTCTGACTGCAAGTCAAAGTGTTGCCATCCTCCTGCACCCACAGGAGAGTGGAAGACATAGGACACGTGGAGCGGGACTCGTAGGGTCACATAGGACTGGACCAGATTCAACACCTGCAGTGAACATGTTGTGTCAGAGAAAAAGTTGTCTTTGTTATGGAACATGTAATGTTCAAGGGAATTTAAAGCAGACTTTCCTGAGTTATCATGTCTGTACTGTTAACTTCAAGTAGGCATCATTAATGATGAATGATGAATTGATGCTCTATAGCTGTATGTTCTATAGTGTTTTTGGATTATAGATGAAGTGATGCATTTTTTATCTTTGCCACTAAAAAAAACCACACACATAGATTGCCCTACATTCACAATCATTGAGGATACCGAATTGCTCCCAACTTTCCCTCTCTAAAAATGCTGTCCTAAAATGGTTGAAGAATTCTAAGTGGTGAAAGTCCTCAGAGGGAGCGCTCTCTGGTATCTGCACTTTTCTCTGACCTGTGAGCAGCACCTGCCTGCACTGGCTCTGTGTTCATGTGGAGACGTGCCTTCGCCTCTGGGCGCTGAGAGCTCAGGCAAATGATTCACAAAATGGCCTTCTGACACAACCTGCTGGGCCTTAATAGATTCCTGTGGTAGTGTTAAGCTGGGCACTAAGCTCTACACTGTGACATGACACTAGTCTGGTCCCAGCCTGCACAGAGCTGTCTGCCTGCCCACTTAGAGGAGCACTCAGGTCACAGGGCACCCACAAACAAAGGCACTTCATTTTTCTGTTGATCCTGCCTTGCAGATCCTGAAACTGAACCTGTGATGCCTCAATCTGTGCATCAACATGCCGTCTTTTTGCTCTGTTCAACAGTAACCATAGCAACAATATCTACATACAGAGCTGTACGAGAGCTGAGTGTATACCGCGCCCCCTTGATGGAACGACAAAAGGGACAAGAATAGTTTTTATTGCTAGATGTGTGTTCTTGAGGATTTTGAAACTAAGCAATCTGAGGGTCAAAATTATTTCTTTCTTTCACACCTTGCTGTTATTTTTGTTTTAAAAATTACTGGATTATCCCTGATCACTGTGGTCACTAATCAATGAAGAAAGAATTGAAGTCACCATAATCACTTTTTATTGCAAAGTTTGTTGATTTCTGTTCTCAAGCTTTTACTACTGGCCAAGGTGAGTTTATATTAAAGGCAGCAGCCGGCCTACTTGCCAGGACATGTTTATCACAACAGCATTCACATTTAAATCATGTGGCTACAGGCAACTTAGTTCTGTCTGTTGTCACCTGGCTGATGCCTTTGTAAGTAAATAAACCCGAAGCCATGTAAAATGAGACACTCCTATCATAACAACAAAGCAATATATGCACTTATATACCTTCCAAGCCAAATATATTTGTGGGTGCTGTAGGGCTTTAATTAATTATAGGGAGTGTAGTGGAGGTTTTCACCATGATGTGCCCTGTGCACTCTTCCAGACCTTCTTTATCAACCCACTACCTTAATTAACTGCAAGTCAACTAACTGTAGGTTTCCAAGGTGAATGCAAATGTTCAAGCCTGCAAGGTATGAGCAGGCTTTAAGATCTTCGTCTTCCAGCTCAACAAATAACAGCTGCTACTGCAAAAAGCACACTGTGCACGCAGTGTAACAGATGAATAGAGCTAGAGAACAGAGATTTTTATGAGGCTGTTGGTTATTGACTTGCCACTTTGACAAGTCAAATAACCGGTCTCACCAGGAGTTGAAGGAAGCAGGGTGTTGGGTTAGTCATTACTGTGGAGGTTAACATGGGTCTCAAGACAATAATGGATGACTTCTCTACAGGCTAGTATTTAGTTTAGGATCTTTTAAAGGTAAACCAAGTAGGCGAGCAGGGTTTTAATATGTCTGTAAATGATAAATGAGGATTGAAAATCCAGGGGTATTTTGAAATGAAAATGGGCAAGTCTTGTTGTTGTACAGAACAGACCAGTAACTGCTGAGTCCACATTCCTATCCTCAAGGGGGTCTGCTCCTTTATTGAACTGACTGATTGCACCTCATGTCAAGAGATGACAAAGAAGGGTCAAGGGTGAGCTAAAGCTCAAAGGTGGGGCTGCTCACCTGTCCATCAGTCCCAATGGTTCCTCCACAGTCACTGAGCAGCTCAGACATGTCATAGTAGCTGGTGAATTCCCACAAACAAGCCTCCATGTTGAGATTTCGGTAGAATCGTAGTGTACTGGATCCTCTGAGGGACGTGCTGTATTGGTAAGGGGCTGTCTCACCGATCACTTCGGGATTCTTGGTGGCTTCAGTAAGGAAACTGTAACGAGTCTTGATCTCAGTATAGTCTAGCAAATTTGAGCAGCGATGGTTGCCAACACGGGTACCATCAGGGCTCAGCGTGAGCTCAAAGTTTGACAGGGGCCGGGTGGACAACACAGGCAACATACCTGAGTGAGGACACAAACAAAGCAGTCAGAAAGTGGAAGCATAAAAATGCTACATTAAAAATTAAGGAAAAAATAACTGAAGCAGCCTCTTGTTAAAAGAATTTGGTTGATGACTGATATATGGAAGACTTTCCCAGCTTTCAGAAGAAGAAGAAGAATAGAAGAAAAACATATATACTGCTTTATTGGCAGTATATATATTTTTACATACACACACTGAAACCATCCTTAGTTGAACACACATGCAACACCGAGCAAATTACATGCAGTGAAACACACAGGAGCAGTGGGCTGCCACTGTCAGGCGCCCTGCTCAAGGGCACATCAGCTGGCTAATACAGGGGGTGGGGGGCATTTTTCTCATTAATCACTCCACCACACCCAAATTTTCCTGCCCTCCGGTGGGGGAATCAAACTGATGACCCTCCGATCACAAGCCGCTGGTTTCAAACCAACAACTTGCCTCTGAGTGACATTTTTAATCTTACCATCAATGTGAGGCATGGTGACAGTCAATTTGATGAGGTTGGGGTGGTCTGCGTCTTCTGTTCCAGTGTACCGTAGCTTGGCAGAGAAGGGCTCGGCCCCCACTGTGCCTGCAATACGGGGCTGGCACATTCCTGGAACCACGCCATAAAGAAACAAACATGAAACATTTTGTTTCCCTAAAATTCCTCTGCAGAAAATTCTTTTATGTGTCAATTTTCAAAGCCCAACAAGGACAGCGAATGCAGCCAGAAGCTGCTTATCATGTTGAACCATGAGAGAGACTAAACAGTTCAACAAACAAGCCGCACTCACCCTCGTCCATGCTGATGATCACGATGGGGCTACTGAGCTCCAGACCTTCGTCCCCGTTAGAGTTCACACCCCTTGCAGCACACTGGACCCTGGAGCCAGCCTGGAAGTAGACTGAGTCCAGAGTGATGAGCTTGGAGGAGGTGAAGAAGGTATCAAAGTCAACTTCCCTCATAGGGCTGGTGACGCCATCGGGGCTGGTGGGGGCGCTAACAAGCCAACGATAGCGAGTTAGGGTGTTGTTGATGTTCTCGCTTTTACAGATGGAGCCTGTTTTGTCGTAGTCTGGGTACTTTGGGTTACAGGCCTAGGAAAGGGAAAATAAATAAATGAAGCAAATTATACTTCTATGCAAAATGCACCCAAAAATCACTGCACTAGTGAGCTTTCAAACTACTGATAATTAAATATGTGTTCATGTCTGCTAAATACTACCTAATTAACAGTATTTACCTGTTTAAAACTGCACTGACAAAATGTCTTGTTAAGTGACTCATTAGTTGAGTAAATGAAAATGAAAAGTATATCACTACATATTTATTAGATTATGACAAGGGACGTACAGTGACACAAATGACAGGGTATCCGGCCACAGGAAGAGTGTCCCTGTTCTTGTCAATGTCATCGTAATGCAAGAGAGAAACCACTCTGGGCACCGAAGGGAAGGTGACATCCGCCATGCTGTTGGTCTCCTCAATATAAATTATGGCTTTGCTCTTCTGTTGATTGACAAGCAAGGGCAATTAAGAAAATGTTAATGAAGAACAAATTGCAGCTGCCTTCTAATGCACGAGTTGGTCAGGTAGTTACACACTTGCCATTTAAATTATATGTTAATTTGGCTTAATTTTAACCTTTGTCTCTGCCACCATGTTCTCATCAGGTTTCAGGTGCACAGTGAAAGCCTCCCTCATTTCTCTGACACTATCGTATAAAATCTCCACTTCCACATAGTGCTCAGTGTCGCCCTCCTTGAACACAATTTCTGCCAAGAAAGAGAGAGAGATATGACAAAGATTTATCTAGCAAATTTAAAATAAATGCTATCATGGAAAAAATAAAAATAAAATAGATTTACCCTCAGATATGGGATGGTAGTCCTCCCCAGAGGTAGCAGATCCGTCCTTGGTATGAACTCGCACAACTGAGACCCTGGAAGGATCTCCAGCACGCAGCACTGGGATCCTCACCACAGACACTTGGCCACTTTCCTTCGGCTCATTCACACTGAATTTGGTCTCTCCAAATTTAATGATCGGCTCTGAGAAAGCATGGTATACAGTTTAAATCATGCTAGTAAACTGTAATTCTGATGTGACAGCATACCACAGACAGTTGCATTAACGCCCCTGTACGTGGACGTGTCTGAATTTTTTGCCTCAGTGATATTATCACAAAAGACACTATATTAATCCTGGAGAAAGTGAGAAAAATGGGCTGACACACTGACTAATTGTGCACATGGTGATAATTAGATATATTGGAACAGCCAGTACCAACAACACAAAGCACTCTTACCGTCTGCGTCGTCTTTTATCTTTACGAGTGTTTCATTCTGGCCTCCAATAGATGCTCCGAATGGAGATTCACTCTTGGGGCTTCCCAAAACAAGACGGAGCTCCTCCTCTTCCTCATGTTCTTTGTCGTCAACTAGCACTAGTACACAAGGCTTTTCAACCTCTCCTGAAAAAATAAAAATGAAATATTGAGCAACTCAAAATCATTGTAATTAATATGAAAAATAAGAAAACAAAAACCGTGCAAATGGGTGTGTGCTACATTTTACTACACAACCTGGTAAGAAGGTGATGATGGAATCATCTGTGTTCGGCCTCTCATTGAAGTCCATCATGACCTGGGCTGTCCCCTGCCTGCTGTAACAGCGAACTGTGGACTTATAGCTGATATCACCGCTACGGTATACGATAACTGAGATCTGCCCCGAGTTCTCATTTCCCACATACACAGGATCACGGAACTGCACCTTTGGCACTAGAACCACATAATTAAACCCATAAATCAACATCAGAAATACGGTATAATCATTACAAATCACTAGGGATAACCATTTCAATGAATTTTGATTACAACCAAGATTTTCGCTCACAGTCGGAAACAGAGTCATTGATGAGGATGGTAGCCTTGCTTGGCTCCCCGAGGATTCCATTCATAGGCATCCGGAGTACCAGCTCAAACTTCTCTGGCCCCTCAAGCACTGGCTGGCCCAGGTCGTCCAGGATGGTCACACGAAACGTCTGCATGGTGACCCCTGGTGCAAAGTCCAGGTTCCGGCTGATCCCCACGTAATCCACACCAGCTGCTCCACAACACAATATAGGTCAGGCGTGTTTCAAAGAACAGAGTGCTTATGGAATAGAGTGGGTACAGCACAAATGGACTACAGAACGCGATCTTGTTTCAGCAGCAGTTCTCACGTTACTCCATAATTCATTTGTGAATGTCAGGCAGCAAGCAAGATGAAAGGATATACACCGTGTGCTGACAAAGTGACGCTTTCTATCTCGTGGTCGAAAGCAATGAACAGTTTCAATTTGTTGCGTGATTAAAGGAGAGTTGCAAGAAACTGGATATCTCCCCAAGTGCAAACAGGTTATTCATTTGCCGTTCTTTGAAGAGCCTTGGTATTGAGAACTCTGCCTTTGCCCGCAGGCTTTTCTCATGTACTTATGACCCAGTTATGCACATAATTGTGGGGCCACATTTCTACCATGCTGCATATGATTAGTTATTTTTACAGTCATAATACAGATAAGAGCAGAGATATTAAGGATCTGTACAAATGGAAGAAGGCTTCCTGGGGGCAGGAGCTAATAGAGGCCGGAGGGAAGGCTGGAGGAAACAGCAACCAGACTTAGAGAACAAAGCGGTTACCAATGTGCAGAACAATCAGTATGCATTCCTAACCATTATCCTCACCGCATTGTGCATATCCAATGCCTAAAAGGCTGACTGACACCCTCTCCCTGACCTCAAACAATGTTTACGTTCCCCAATTCATCCACCCAACATATAAAGTATTAGTTTCTCTTTAGTCTCTTGAGCTCAGGAAAACAAAAAGTGACAAGGTGACGACTTAAGTCTATTGTTTTCTCTGGTTTACATTTCTCTAAGCACTAACTAGCTAAAGCTGTCAGAGAAAGGCGCCTGGCAGGCACACATACCCTCAGCAGAGACAGGGTCTGTCTTTCGGGAGCGCACTGTGACAGTTCCTCCTTTGGAAAGATCAGTTCCTGTCCTCCACACCTGCACCTCCACAAAGCCATCACTCTCATCCACATGGTAGTCTGTGTTGCCAAAGTAGAAGACGGGAGCTGGGAGAAACAAGAGAGGAAGGAGTGAAGGAGACGAAGAAAAGCACACAGTAGGATGTAATCCATAATCATCTTTTTGCTGTTTCACAACAGGATACTTGAATGCCTGTACTCTGTAATATCACCTCTGATTACAGGAGAAAATGAGGGAATGTTTCCATCGAAACACCAGCAAGTCGTCAACACTGTAATTGTAGCCCTTAAACAACACTTTCTAACTTCCTGTGATGTTTTGGGGGGATTTTTACATCTGCCACAAATACTAAAAGACAAACAGCAGCCTCATTTCCTGGTTTTGTTCTGAATGAGCCTGGTGGTGGAGCTGACTTTGATAGTGATGGGGCTGAGAGGCCGACAGGAGGCCTGACAGGAGGTCTGGGGGAAGTAGAGCTCGATGTGCCAGCCCAGGCCTGCCTGACTGCAATTAGTGTTTCTATGAGCTGAGATTCCACTGCAGCCAAACTCACCCACTGTTTTTCTATTTAACCATTTCTAAGCCTGTTTTCTCTCATCTAAATGTCATACTGCTCGTGACACAACAATACACTCAAATACACAGTATGTCATTTCTACCGCTAGGGATCTCTCAATAAACGCTACATGTTATGTCTTTAATACCTGGACCTCTGTAAACATTCCCTTTGGGTGTTGCATACAGCTCCTGCCATAGCTCAATAACTACCATCACATAAAGAGTATTTATGAACTTAAACTGCAGGGAGTCAGTCATGGTCCTTTGGAGTATTACAGAAATAATGTGAGCAGCTAAAAGCTGGGACCAGTCCAAAGGAGCAAATTTTATTTTCAAAATACACGCATTCTTATAAATCTCAGATACATCACTGTAATAATGACTGATGCGAACAAGCCACTACTGAGCAGTACAAACTATGTGCCTTTGAGAGCAACTGTGACCAAATAATGAATAAATTAACTGAACAGCAATGGCCATGGGCAAAGTTGTAGTTTCCATGACAATGGAAGTGTGCACCTACAAAATGGTAGTTAGCTAAAAAAAACAAAAAAACAAAAAGAAAGAGTGGGGATGTGCAACTATGTGATAAGTGCATTGAACAAAAACAAATCCATACTGTTGTAATTACATGATGATTGTATTATCTAATGAAACCAAAATACAAGAGAAGGGAAAAAAGAGATTAACTGTCAGTCAACAGTGCTGCCAGGCGCAATTACTGATCAAGAAAAAAGTGTTTATTTTGCACTATATCATTATTCTTACAAGTAATCTGAGTCTCAGAAAAACTGCATATTTTGTTGCAGCTGCTTTGGCAGCAACAGCTCTATAGTGACAAGATAAGACAAGTTCTAAAAAGAAATTAATCTTTTTAGGCAAAGCCTTGGGAGCTGTGGTTCCCAGAGGAGTCATTTCTGTTGCTGAAATAATAATTCTCCTAAGAGAAAGCATAGGACAGAAAACTTTTATGCTTTAATCTGTCCTGAGAGCACAGCCGGGACAATGAGTGCTGCATCAAGAGGTTTGCAGCTGCCAGAATCTCTCCCCACAGAGAACCCAAACAAAGATGGTTTTGGCTGCCTGCACTGGGTCCCCAACAGGAGAAGTAATCAGATCTACTAGCCTGAGGTTGGCAGCCAGGAACCCGGGCCCTGTTGTACTAGACCAGTAATCAGATAAGGTTTGTGAAGCACACAAACAGTGTATTTCAAAGAGCCACGGTCCATTAACTGAAAGGTAAACCGCTGGCTCCTGGACTCCATCAGCCCAGCCAGCAGCAGCCGCCTACACCACACAGCACATCTAAGGTTACTGGTATGTAAGTGGAGATAATCCAGATTTGGATCTGCTTATTATGTAAAATTATGTAAGGTGCACAAACTCTGATTTATTCACATAACAATGTATGATTAGATTTAATATAGTTGTTCAATGACTTTTAAGTATCGTCATTAATACTCGCTCAACAAACCTGGAAAGCAATCAAATCGATACATACAATAATTCAGAGGTAAGAGCATCTTACACATAGTTATTATGGCTGCCAATTTATTATTATCATGCAGTATGCCTGAATAACAAAGAAGACAATCAAAGAAAATAGCTGTACAGTTGCATATGCATGAACATAAAATAAAACAAGAAGCACAAGGAGAGACATGGGCATCCTCAAAGGGACTGTTTCACTCCCACTTACTGCTTGATTTCACTTGAACTTTGCATGAGATTCCCATAGCACTAAGTGGCTTCTCTCATGATGAGATTCAATTGAGCCCTGGCAAACGCTCCTCTGCCCACTGTGTGCTCGACAAATCTCTCTCCAGCAGCAGAAGCATACAAAAGGAGTTCCATATTCAACACAGAGTAATCTACAACTTAAACCACTGACGACTGAGAGAAACACTTGAATTTTCAAAGAAAGCCGAGGATTGAATGTCTTAAGGATGTTGATTAAAGTCAGCACCTCTCTGCTTAAGTACTTTGGACATCTGTTTATATCAGAATGAACAGGAATCCAGGTGAAACATAATGAAAGGGTTTGTGGATTCCCCCCTTCGATTCATCCCCATCCAGGATATAATGCACACGCACAGGATCCGCCCATCTTTACAGCAGTTCATAATCACACCTTCAGAACCAAAGCGAAATTTACAGGCAACTGACACCAGGCCATAAATACATGAGTCAAGTCCTGCTGCACAAGCATTCTCATGTCTTCCAGTCCCAACCACCAAAATATTTTCCCGGATGCAAAGTCAATATCAAACAGCAATTACCTCTGCAAGAGAGGACAAGTTTCTCCAAACGCATCGCACACAAAAACCAGAGTGGAAACTGTAAGGATGCAGCCGTTTATGTGCAGATGGTCTGCCGCTGGGAAAATAGTGAGTGTTTGGATGACAGCAGCTGTCCATGCATGCTACTGTAGAATGTCTGGACAGCTTGTAAACTTTACAGCTAACTTCCAACCAGCAAGAGTTACCTTCTATGCAGAAGTAAGGAGAACATAATTCACATCCTTGGTGTAAAAAAGTAGTAAGCTGTCGACTATATGCTTGGCAAAACAAAATCATTTTCAGCAGCTGCTCTGTGGTATGTCTGTTTGTGCTTTTCATTGCTTTAGTGTTTCTAGAGATCAGAAAAAAGGACAGAATCAAGAGCGTAAGTGTGTATTGAAATCTCTTCATTTAGCAATGTAAAACAACCTTGTAAAACAAACTTGTAAAACAACCTTGTGTAACAACACAGTTTCCTACTAATTACCACAGTCTCTTTTATATGTTTATTGATCTTTTCAATTTGTTACCCTTCTTCGTTTACTGTGTCCTTCAAAGTTGTGTTCTGCTGTCATGACATTTAGATTCTGTTTGTCCTTACTTGTGATTTGGATTTTTTGGCTTCTCTTTATCTTTTATAATTGATTCCCCCTCCCTATTGTTTGTTTTTAAGGTACATGTTTTTCTCCCTTTTTGCCTACTCCACTGCTACGGTTTTGTTGTGTTTTTATTATACACATTGGAGTGGCTCCTCCGAATAGCATATGAACCCAAAGCAAAATGACCCGCCTTTTAAAATCCATAGATAAAATAAGGTAAGATAAGAAAAACGCCCACTATGACTTGTGTAAGCTATTCCTAGAAAGCACCCACGTTATGCCAGTTGTTAATTTGGTGTAGTGATGTTTATTAGTTTTAAATTGAATTATGACAAACCAGGTGAGTCACAGTAGAGCAAAGGTTTTCAGAACAGCTTAGTTCAGGTGCTTTGCCCCCTTAGTAATTTAGTCTTGCTTGTTAGACAAAAGTCACCGGCCAGGTGTTTGCACCAGAGTTGTATTCAGAGACTGTTAACACTCCACAGTTCACACTAACCCTCTCAGATCCCTCCCTGCTGAAAAGACAACCTGAACAACCAGCATGGATCAAACCACGTTTGCACCTGCGCAGACTGACAGTTGTGTTTGTTGGATGGCCTGGACAGGCTGGAAGTGCAGCCGCCGGGGACTGAACACATGTAAATCTCAGTAACTGTGGTCATATTGTACCTAGGCAACATGCTGTTAACATGTTTCTTCACGTGCATTCAAAAAATCTGGTGGTTTTCACTGTAAACAAAACAATTTTGACCCACTGCCTCTCTGCAAGTGCAGGTGTGCTAATTAATGAACCCTGGTTGGAAAGAAAACATCCCTGCTTTTTCCATGGTGCAGATCTACAAAACGGGTTAACTTTAGGTGTTAAAGCTGTAAACATTCTCAGTTTAGAATCCCATCATTGTCAGATTAACATCAAACCCTTGGCAGACAATACAAGTTCCAGCACGTACTGTATTGTGTGGTTTCTTGCAAGTCTTTGTACCTTCGTAGGTGGCCAAGACTGCATTTGCACAGAGGAGAGAGCGCACACATTGGTGCCCTCTGGCTTCTATTTTCATCATACTACTCCAGTTTGCTGACTTGAAATGAAGACATATTGCTGACACGCATTTTTTGCTGATAAAAGTTGTGTGTATCAGTGTGAATAAAGCCCTCCTGGGGAGACCCTTCGTAAACCCCTCTCATGCATGGACAGGTGCTCGACCAGGCACCAACTCCTTCCTCCCAGGTATAACACCCACTGGACAACTGCTGCTATAAGAGGGATGACAAAGAAGAATGTGGTGCACCGGTTGCTTCTCTTCCATATATACCAGTGTGAAGTTGTATGGAAACAGCCTGGACTGTGTACTGAAATTCAACATCAAGCAAGGTTAGCTGAACTTAAAGGCAAAGTGAATCTCCGACTGCCTCTCTATTCTTCCAGACAGGAGATTGTTGTTCTGTTTACCTCAGAGCTATTTACCATTTACTTCACCATCAGTGCTCAGGCAACTTCATTATCACCTCCTTCAGGGAGATATGAAGTTTTGGCACCACATTATTTCTTCTTGCTGTTTGGATTCTATTAATTCAGTCGATGCCGGGAACCTAAACACCTCCAGCACCTAATCCAAAGTATACTTTGGAGGTGTTGCTGTGCCATCTTACTGTGTGTGTACGATATGTGTGCATGTTCAGTCAGTTGATCTGATGTCAGTTTCTCACGTCATTAAAATAAGGAGTCCAGTTGTCAGACATAACCTCTTAGCAACAGTGAGAATGACTTGAGAATAACAAGAACACACACACAAAGGATGTTTCTGCAAAAGGAGGCTGTAGTTTGGCCACTACATCATTACTACAGTATGGAACACCCATGTGAGAATGATATGCAAAAGGAGATTTTGTTTATTAGCCGCTTTCAGCTTCCCTGACAAACCTGAGGCAAAAGGCAAAAGGGAACACATAAAACAGGAATAAACAGTACAGACTGTTGTCTGGCTGGTTGTCAACCTAATCGGGGTTTAGTTCATTACACTAAGCCCTCTTTTCTTCTCTTTCTTTGTGAAAATACAGGATGACTATGAAAACAAAGGCATGACAGAAGGAATCAAATATGTAGAGTGAAAACATATAGTATATTTTATAATGCATTTACTTTTCAAGCTATAAAAATCATCAACTTTGTTTATAACAGCTGAGATAAGACAGCACACTGGCTGACTCTCTATTAACGAGGCACAATCATAAATTAGAGTTTGCCTACCACAACTGAAAAGCGGTAATGCATGAATATGAACATGCTGCTTATCAGTATCAGGAAGCTGTGCCCCACTAAAGGAGTAGTTTCTTAAAACATTAACCCTTCGCCTTTGTTCTTCAGAGACCACTTTCAGAACAAATTTCAAAATGACTTATCTTAATTCTTTGTAGCACTTCCTGAAACCTGTGCGCTTTACTTGTCAGTCATCTTGTTTCTCAAACATTACTGACCCTTATCGGCAAAACAAAAAATAAATGACCAGCAACTGTATGTGACCAAGTCAGACAGTTATGGTAAGACATATACGTTGTAGACATTTATGACACTGTTTAGAAATGTCATAGCTGCAGTGCTAATGACATTTCTCCGTGAAGTCAGCTAAATGCCGCGAGGACAGCCTAACGTACATCCTATTAAAACTTTGTGGGTCTCAGTAGCTGTTTTGGTAGTCTGGAGTGGATACCCAGGACCAGCAGAGGTCAAAAGGTCCTGAAGTTACTCTCTGGTTACACTGGACACTGCTACAGCAAGAAAACATTCCAACCACGCAACCTCCTCCTTCCACAAGCAGGTCAGACAAATGCATTTGAAGTGTGTCTGCCTTGAATCCCATGAGAAATAGACGGGGAGAACAACCTGTTACGTGGTCTGAAAACTGTGGTGCAAGAGTCTCAAAGACAAGACCTCTTCAGCACAGGTTCATGGACAGATGATTCACATCCTTAGCATTGGTTTTGGCTGTGGTCTAAAAAACTATTCAATGTCCAAATACGGGGAAATAAAAGACTGAACGATTTTGTTCCTAAAGCACAGGAGGTTGTTATTATTTCAACATGCTGAGAGAACAGGTGCAAACAGGAAGATCGCTGTCATCGACCAAAAACAACACAATATTTTACAGTCCAAATGAAAGTCTACAATGTTTGCAGCAGTGTGTAAAATACTACATAAAGGAAGGGTCTCCTAAAACAGGAAGACACTAATTCTGAGTAATTTGAGCAGTTGGAGAAAATTAAAAAAAAATATCTCAATTTAGCTAATTTGCCTTGATTAGATGCAAAAAACTCATTTCCCAATGGTCATGATTTTCTCTCTATTTAAAGCAAGCAATTAAATAGGATGTTGAATTGAACATTGCATCATCAACCCAATTATCTAGCTTCAAATGGCTTTTGATTCAAGGGAAGAAAGACGGTTCCGCAATCATGCTAGGTTTTTCAGCTCCAGTGTTGCCTGCCTGCAATCACAGAGCCTTGACTTCACAGCAGTGCTTCCAGAGATCATCAGAGTGATAAGGAACTGAGGAATGGCCGTCAGGTGTTGGGGAACAAAGAGGCGTCAGGAAGATGTTGAAGACTATCGGCCCTCCAGTCTGAGCCTGCAGATACGAGATAAAGGCTTCGCCTCCAGGAAGGCGGCTCGCATACTCAAACGCTTTTGTCAGATATTGTCAGAAAAGCACAGACACACAGGAAAAACTGAACACACAAGCACTCCAGCATATTTGCTGTCTGTCTGCACACCTGTCCACCTGTTTGAATGTGTCAGTTTATACAACATTTCCAGAACTTTTCAGTCAAAAATGCTTATCCATTACACAAAATAGTAAAGAGTACAAAAATACAGCAACATTTCAGACTGAATCAGATAAAAGCCCTTCTGACTAAAAAAGAGATTCATGCTGTCTTTCTTGGGGCTTTGATGAAAACTGAAAAATCACATGCACAAAAAATTGTATCTCTAAATGCCTCAAAGGGATTTAATAATCAAAGACCTTTGATTTCTTGTACCCGCACAGACTACATGACAATGAAATGCTTACCATTTAAGACTTCTGATCAGTGAAATGTCATCTTACCGTCTTCCATATCAGGAATGATTGTGATTCTGGCTGTGGGGAACTCTGAGCCCAGACGGCCCCCCATGGGCATGCTGAGGGTGACATTAAAGCTTTCCTCGTCTTCATACAGAGAGTCATCAATGATCACAATGCGGCAGGTTTTCTCCACCTCTCCCTTGTCAAAGCGCAGGACGCTGTGATGGTCCTCAGGCCTGGAGATGTAATCAGAGTAGGACAGCACTGTGGTTGGGATGGTGCCCGTGGCCGAAACTGAGTGGGCGGAAAACAGAATGACAGAAAGCAAAGTTAGTTACAAACATCACCAAAACCTAGAAAATATTCCTTATACTCAAACCAGTTATTTCCTTAATTTTGCTTCCTGTATACATACATCATAACTGTGCAGAGCAACCTAAGCTCTTTCTCAAATTACGAGTAAGCCTGATTGAACGGGAAAGAGAAACCTTCACTCTCAACTGCTTTGTAACATTTACAGAAGCATTTTCATCCAGCGTGGATCTGCATAAGGTCATTTTCTTTGCACTCCTTCCTCCATTTTTCATGGCGACATAATGTGACAATTGAACACCTCCTCTGAAATCATTGCATTGAACTTAGTGATGAATCTCAGTGATGAAACACAGACAATTTGTGGCTTTCTTTTTCCCTCTGGCACTTTGATTAAAGGTCACTTTGCACTCACATTTGCTCTCATCTCAGGTTGTGAGATACTGACACTGCTTCATCACACTTCATACAAAAGCCCAAGGTACCAAGGTTAAGCCTCCCTGCCACAGAGCCTTTCTAACAGGTGAAATGGCACTTTAATCTAAGCACAGAAACAACTTGGTTTGTTCGTTTTCACATGGGACACAAACCCTGGTCTTCTGGGAGGAGTTTGTGTTGTCACACTACATTGGAGCTGCTTTAAAACCTGGTGTGTCTCATAACAGACGTACTTTCTGCGTCTGATTGCTTGGAAAAATGATGGCATTTGACACCCTGTGAATGAGACTGGGCTGACATTTTAAGTGTAAGAATAAAACTGTTGCAAAGTCAAAACTGCACATGATGCAGAGGTCATTAGTGCTTTGGAGTTAATATCAACATGACAAACTTCATCATCTGCTACTTCAACACATGTTGGACAACAGATGCCAGTTATAGCAATTCAGTCTCACTTTCCATCTAGTTTCAAGGAGAAGAGATAATCAAGATAAATAACAAGTCCAGTGTGTCCATTGTCATTTTAATCATCACATCTTAGCACTTTCAACACACAGTCCATGTCTTACCTTGTTGGGTGTAGCAGATGACCATGAACTCCTGACTGACATCTCCACTCCTGCGCACTGGGATAAGCAGCTCACCAGTGTCCTCCTCTATGTTGTATATAGCTGATGGTATGAAGACTGTTGACTCTGTGTGTGAGAAAAATCAACATCAAAACTGCAGTTCTTCACTTTGACGCAGACCATTAATATTAGTTCATTTTCAATACCTTTATATTAAATCCTATCTGATGGTGTGCACGAGAAAATTGCTTGTGTATGACTGGTTTTCTGGCAAAGTGATCCTGATAAATTGAATGTCAAGTTAACTGAAGTGAAGGATCAGAAATGAAGAAAAGGGAAAAGCTTCAGAGGATCTAATCTTTTGTGATATTATTTGCATCCAAACCCAGCTCCCATTAGAGCTCTGCTGATGGTGTATCCATTGTGTTTAATCAAAAGCCACCATCTACTGTTTATTTATCTGCAGCAAATATTCCAATAAAGTTAGCTTACGCTGAAACAGAGAGAAGGCTGTGGTTATTGACCCGGTAAGTGATAAAGATGGATGTGGAAAATGTTATCTTGAGATCTATGAGATGTTTTGGGGAAAAAAAATAGAGAATCCTTTAGAAAATTAAAAACAATGTGTGCAAATCAACATATCACACTACTGGCTTTACGCAGGAAGCCTATTGTTTGTTTCCCATATAAATTGGCGAGAATAAAAAGCCCTGTTAATTAAGTTTGCAAGCAGAGGCATATCAACCAGAGACATGTTAAACTGTTTTTCAGTTTTTCTGGCAGCTCTCCCTCTCTTTGTTTCCCTCCATTTCTGAGCTGCATGTGACAATCAGGAAGGTAATGAATTTGCAACATTTCAGCCACAGCGCTCAGACAGAAGCTTTGGATCCTTCTCAGTGGTCACCCACAAGGCATCGGTAAGTCAGCAGAACTTGACATTTCCTCTACCATCCTGTGGACCATATATGCACATAAGATGATGTATCCACTCTTCACCAGTTTTACGATGGCAGCCTCTGGGCAATTCCTTTATTCCTCTGTTCTTTCATTAAGAACAATCAAGCAAAAAACATTTTATAAGCCCTCAAAGTTTATTTGACCTTGAGAGGTCAAAATACATTAAATTTCAGAATCAATAAACAGTATAATATGATAACAGACATATGGCTGCAGGAAGACATGAAAAAAAATTCAAATCTTGCAGAGAGACAGCTGCCAGTTTTTCTGATTGCCCTCCAGAGACTGATGTGTGAAACAAAGGTCCAACTAACCATGTTAATTAGCATAAACTGTTGACAGTAAATTCTACCTTTTCACCCGGTGAGGCCCTGTGGGATGGGGAGACACACTGCCCACATTTATATTATGCAGTTCTCTATCTCAGCTAAAACAGTCAAGCTGTTTTCAGAAACACTGTTCATCTGTTCACCTGTAGCGCTCATCACACATGCAAGGGAGGTCAGTGTGCTTATCTGACCTTGTTTATCCACACTTGTGGAAAGTGGTTTGGTCTTACTGATTATGCAGCTATTTTCAAGTCGGGTTCCAGATGTTGTCAGTTCCTTTTGGGCGTCAGTCTTCACGTGAATTGAGTTTGTATCAGAAATGTTATGCACACTGACGCTCTCAGGCAGATGGACAGAAGTATCTCTCCAAAAGGCGATTAAAGCTCAGATGAGGCCTGATCAACCACTATAGCAACAGAAGCTGAGATCTCCGATGCCAGAAAAAGCGGTACAAGGTACATTCAAATTAATTTGTACAATTCAGTGTACTGGGTGAGATGTAGTGTATTTTGGTGACTTGTTCATCACTTGTTTTTATCTGCTTTCCTTAAAAATGCATTGTCTTCTTTGACTTCATTGGTTTTTTATGTTCTAACCCACAGAGAAAGTACATGCAGGCCTATTATTGGTTGCTGGCCCCAGTCATCGAGGATACGGTACTTATTCAAAACATGACTTATATCATCGTCTCTTTTAAAATGGGTTTCTTTTTAGATGACTGTTGACGATCTGTGCAAAACGTTAATCTTTGATCTAAGACATCTAATGACATCAAACAAGATATTTCATGGGGATGAAAAATGCTGCTGTGAAACTATAAGACCTGAGTGTGCCAATATGTTTGGGTTTTTTATTATCTTTTTCTTTAAATTAATATCACTAAAACTTAGCCCCAATTAAATAAATATAAATATAAGTGTAAACATGTCAAATATCAAATTCCTGCATGTGAAACCATTACTCACCGTCATCAGGGTCCAGGATCTCCACAGTAGCAAACTCTGGGAATTCAAGGGCTGCCATCACCGGCTCAGAGAGGACAATCTGGAAGGACTCTGACACTTCATACTCGTTATCTGACAGGATCCGAACCTTCCAGGTGGCTGTGGTCTGGCCTGGGTTAAACTGCACCTGTTTCTGAGATTTTCCCCGGAAATCTTTGTCCTTTACTGCAGTGCCATCCTTTGTGCCAATACCTTAAGAAGCACACAGAAGAGACATTCACTGTCATAATCAGATAACAAACTTACCATACCATACATCTGGCATGTGCATGATATTGTTTTTCAACTTTCTTGAATGTAGGGGTAGGATTAGGTATCTGATCTATGCCACTATTAATGATCATAGTCACACAGATATTGTCAATAGAAAAATATGCAATTAAAACTGGGAAATGTCAAGCCCCAGTTGGACTAACCCGATAATATCTGCCCATCTTCTGAGTGCAGATTACAACCCAAAGCGTTTCAAATGGCAATGGTGGGAATAAATCCAATTAGCCCTTACTTCAGCCTGACTGCAGCAGCAGTGGTTAGAGGCTGACTCAAAATGTCCGACCTTCAGTATGTGAACTGTTTGATGGGGTCTACAGTCACTATAGCTGTGACACTTGCAGGATTCCTATTGAGCAGGAGCACACAGGCACTTCATTGTCTTTGGTGTCTGGCCACAGAACACACAGTGGGGGTCTGGTGGTAAATAAAATAACATGGCTGCACACCCCAAGGCAGCCCACAATCCTCTAGGCTACCACAAATGTAGTAAACAAGAAATTACTGGATAAATGGAGCCCTGCAGTAACAGCAAACTTTTTTTAAAAAAAATGCTGTTTGTTCACAACAGAGAGAGGTAGAAAGAGAGAAAGAGGAGAGAAAAAGGACTACACACAAGGTCTTCAAAAGACCATAGACTGAGGAATGCATGAGTTTGGGTTTTTAAGAAAATTACCATTCTGTTCTTTGATGAAAATAAAAAAGTGGGCTTTGATATGCAAGTACAGACATATGTGCTAAGATAAAATGGTCAAGCTCAATGAAGCTTGAAAAATCAGCAGTCTTCAAAGAGTAGCCAGGAGAGGAGAAAGTATGATTTACTCCTAACTCTATCTCCTGCACAATGCCTGGACTGGATGGCCCTGATCACAGCAGGCACTCAGAGGCTTCACGGCAGGTGGGCTCGCTGTAGCCTCCAAACTGGTGACACCTGCACTCGACACACTGACCAGTGAAGCAGAAGCCCGCCGGTGGGCTCCTCTGATCAGTATTCATTCAGGCAGGGCTGGGAAAGAAGAGATATCCCATAGTCTTCATGAGAAGGCACTGGCCCCGGATCAGTCAAACTCTCATCACAACATTGAGGCAGATGGGTGGCTTGAACTGCCAATCTGCTCTAGTGGCCTGTTTGTGCTCGTTAGCCAAAACTGTCTGCTGCTTTTGCTCTCCTGTCCTCAAAGGAGCAGAGGAAGAAGGAAGTTCAACTGACCATAAGGAGAAAGCAATAAAAGCTCTTGTTTTTGACCACAATGGAGACCACCTTACTTACTTGCTTACTTATTTGTTTTTAGTAATGCTCGAAAGGATGCACTTGTGAAGGGCATGACGGTAAAATATGAACGATACTTTGGTGTTTCATTTCTAACAGTTTATTTAAGTGTTTATGCAACCTTACTTCCCCTTTGTATTGTATCCCCTTACAATATGGACCGAAATACTAACGAAGAGGAAGGTCTTGTGTAGATAATAATCAGAAAAAAATATTGAACAAGATGTAAATCATAGTCTAAAACTCTCTAAAGTAAAAGAAGAAATTAGGCTTGAATCAATTACAATCATTCAGCTTGTTTATCAGATATTTAACCAATTGTCATTGACAGAACGCTACAGAGATGTTTTTGAGGCAGGTATGAAAAAGGTCTGCAAATGTTTCTCTTTGTAAGAAATTGAAAAGACTAATAGTCCAGGGCTATTTGATAAGACTGAAAAGGAACAGAGTGCTGTATGATCAAAGAATCAATGCCTGAGGATGTAAACATGTGCTCACTTACTGTAATGAGACATGAACAACATAAAAGGTTTCACCACATACGCATTTAGAAAAGAAAAACTTTGAGGGCTTTGTAAAACAAAATGGTTCTGACTTGAAAAAAAAATTAAATTGCAGCTTTTTTGTGTGCATGGAGAGGTACATCATCCTCCCTCATCCATTATCATTCTCCTTCATGCTGCCTGAAACTGCACTACGAAAAGCTACGGTTTGGACTTGAAAGAACACAACAGTCGTTCCAAACATTATGAAAATGCAGTGCGTATTTTCTCTGGGCATTGAACACTGAGTGCATCCAAAGTTCAAAGTAGCACATCTTTAATTTATAATGCAATCATTAATAAAACAGTAGCAATGCTGCAGAAAATCAAAACAAGCGACAATTGTTTGATTGCTTGCCCAAGCTCCTTATACAAGATACATTATTTTGTTGTTTAATATTAATTTGCAAAGAGAGCACTGTGGAGTCATCTTGCAGGCATTTCAGTCTACTCATTTATTGTTTCTTTTGTTCTTGTGACCTATCAAGATGAACAACAAAATGTAAGTGTATTCTTGTTTTCACAGTTACTTACTTCTTATGGTGAACTATTATGAAATAGTTCCTCCTGGATTTGCATAGTATATAATCATCTGCCTTAAATTTTTTATTTCAGCGAGTCTCTGAGGTAGCATAGATATATTGTGCAGCTTGATTCTCTCTAATGGTCAGTAAAATTTGCATATGGCATATTGAGATGTTTCATTAATCTGGTGCCCTGGGGGCATTCAAAGATACAGCCAGCAGTACAGTAAATGATCCATACGGGATTTGATCTTTAACATCAGATCATTTTAATCACACCTCATTTTTATGGAGAGAATAAATGGTGGCACTAAAAAGGACTAATTAGAATTCCTGCCCATCATAAATCCTTAACACAGCCTTTTTTCTTCTTAAGCAGTTATTGTTCATTTAGTTCCGGCCAGTAAATTGCCACGACCAACATTTGGAGTGGCGCCTTTCCAAGACCACCAACTTTGGGTGACCTTTCTCACGTGTGCGCGCAGCTCCTTAGCGATTGTTCTGCGCTATTGTGTCATTGGAACGTAAATATTGGCCAGAGGAGACAAGCGAAAGGTTATGACCTGTGTGATCTTAAAGGTGTCCATGCCAGACTTATAGTTGTCCTAAAATACATTAAAGAGCTTGTCTGTTGTCTCTGTGTGTGTGTGTGTGTGTGTGTGTGTGTGTGTGTGTGTGCATGTGTGTGTGTGTGATACTGATATGCTGGCTTCTGGCACTCTACCTTAAGTTTGTGTTCAAATAGCTAAAAAAGACGAGAAGAAATAGCTTGAACAAGTAAGTATATGTTTGTCATCATGTGTGTTTGTTTGTTTATCTGTTTGAATGTTAGCGACTGGGATACCTGAAAAGAATCAGCAGATTCAGGGAAACTTGGCACTAAGTCAGTCCTTGAGCAAAACAACAAGTTGGCAGGTTGTGGTGTGACTCTGGAAATATGTCATTACAACACATTCATATTTGCATATCTTCTCATGATCTGAATTAATGTCATGGTACATTTTTTTATAATTTCTTACTTATTTTATTTAATTATTGTTTTTAGTGAAGATCTGGATACAAAGATCAACCTAACTTTTAATATAAAATTATCTGAATAAATTAAAATGCGGCATGCTCTCAGTGCTTTTAAGAAGCTGGATATACAGCGTGGAAATTATTACAATTATCATGACAAGTGGTTTGATGAAATCAGAGGCAGTGCACTTACTAACGAAGGACGTCTCCCCGAGGTAGCCCCGGCGTTTCAGCACCACCTCCAGGAACTTGGCCTCTTCATCCACCACGTAGCGTTGCTTCTCTAAAGAGATCCAAGCCCAGTTCAGACGGAACTGCTGGTTCTTCAGTTTGTTGCCCCCTGCAAACAAATATAGTTCACAGTTAAATTAAACAAACAGTAAAAACAGCTCCCTAAAATCACACCACAAAGAAAAACACAAAAGTCAGACAGCTTGACTCAAAAATCTACAACAAATTAACATAGCTTTCTGTTTCTGGGCTGGCACAGGAATTCTCAGTGCCCCTTATTAGAATGATTTCTTGGATATCTTTCGACTTTATCTTTGAGACATCTAGCCCACACTCAGTGGGTGGTATGAGGGGTGCATGGCCCTAATGCACTTGGAATAGAGTGTGTGCCTAATTGGTTCATTTCTAATTAAGATAAAAGGTGTCTGTTTCCTGTCTGAACTGGGTTATTTTATCCTTGCCTTTTGAAGTTGGATTCAAAGGCCAGGGCTACAGTCCTGAAGGGCATCGCTGCTACCATTTGACCAAAAAGACTCAAAGCTGAACCACATATGCAGGTACACAAACTAACAAAAAACAAGTCAGGACATACACACAGTGACTCATACAGAAACTACAACACACTGCAATGTTGTAATTTCTACAGCACTGACTGGCAGCCTCAATAATAATCCGCTGGTTCCTGAAAATCAGCATGCATGCACCAGTCTGCACAGTGAGGGCTGCTGCCTGCTGTTGTACTGGAGGAGGACGGTGAGATACAGATGACTGGGCCACTAAACATCTGGCACTTCTGAAAGTGGTGAAATAAAAGTGAAATGGCTGGGAGGGTGCAGGGGCATTGTGCCGAGGTTTCAGAGTGTTACTGTTGTTTGTGTTAGGTCTGAATGAGTCTCTACCCTGCCCCACCCCAGCTGTTATGGTCAGTAAATCTGTTACATCCAGCTGACCGCTCTACTGTGTCCATTTCCTTTCTCAATGGGCAAAGTGAGATCTGTACACATTCACCCTGGGCCTTTTATTATGTGTGCGGGTGCATGCATTTACAAGTATGTGTGTCTGAATGCGTGTACGCATGTGAAATATGCTCTGCACCTGTTCACAGTGTCTCCCTTCGGTGTTATAGTGTACATATGTCCTCACACAGAGCAAAATAGGGTCTTAGTGCTCCTGATATCAATTCTTTCTGACAACATGGAGCCATAAATGGGAACAAGAGCATAGTCTGTGTGGCGCGCAAGGACAACGGGGAGCAATTTGTGTTCCCTTTTTTCCTCATGTCTTATATAAAGCCAACAACTCAATTAAATAATTTAGTTGAATAAAGTTCTTTAGTCCATAACGAACAAGGAGGCACTTTGTTATTTTTAGAGAGATGACATTCCCTAATTTATCTTTGCAGTTACGGTTACTCACACTGATGGGCTTTATCAGAAATGCTCTAAAGAAGAAGAATATGGAAGACAGCTGCTGATATTCCTTGAACTTATAGATAGCAGTTCAGACCAAACTTCAGACTTGGTGATGTCAACAGCAAGCTGTAACTAGGACAAAAGACTGCAGAAACTGTGAAGTCAGAACAGAAATGAGTGGAGAAACTGCTCTGCTTTCTTGCTCCTGCAAAATTAACAAACCATTTGAATCATTTAGTTGTACACATTTCATGAAATTCTGAGGAACACAGAATATGAATATGTAATAGGGTTGTTTTTTGTTTGTTTGTTTTTTACTTCACCACAGTTGTGTACAACAGTGTTAATGAGTTCCTGACCATATTATGACTAAGAGCATTGTTTCCTTCACGGTTCATACTTTGTGAAGAATTCCCTTTAAATTTATAATCCACTAAATTATGTTTTCATTTGGTGAAACCTCTAATGCAAAGTGTGATAGTTTGAAGACAGGTGATTTTTATAATTGAATTTTTATAATTAACAGCTGCTGGCGTTCTTTTGTTGGTCTGCTCAGCCAAGTTCAAGCACGCTCTGGTAATGCCAAATAAGGTACTATTACTACAATAATAAGCAGTAATAATATACTGTATTATAATAAGGGACATGCACTGAATAAAGTACAGCAGAAAAAGCTGTCTGGTAAGTTAACGTGGTATTCATTTTGATATAAAATTCCAAGAAAGTTAAAGTCTAAAACCTCAAATGATGTGTGTACAGAGAACACAGCTTTAGGTTTTTGGTGCAACACAGTGTGCCAAAAGCAAAAAATATTGCAAATATAAATGATGCCTCTTTATTGTATCACAAAAGTGGTAATGGAGACTTGTAAAACTTGCTAATACAAGATATGTTATTACATTTTATACCTCATACATTCTTGAGGTCCACCACAGTGTAGGATTTTGCTTCCTGTGTGTTCCACATCTTTCTTCTGGAGACAGGCGACCTGTGTATGACAGGACCTCCCTACTCCATTTGGATTACAGCCAGCAGCATGGCACGCATGCTACTAGTAAACACTGCATGTGTGATATTTGAGTTGTAAAGGAGCCTCCACTGAGGTAATGGAAACAGAGAAGCTCTAAGCTATTCATCTGACTTCACAGGTTGGCAAAGACTTTGTAATAGTTCTAACGTGGCTGATACTCTTGATCTCAAACGTAATTCTAGAAAATGGAGAATAAAAATGCACCATCTCTTGATAATCAAACAGTCAGGCAGGGATGTTTTAAAATCGTTTATCAGTATGATTCATCCCAAGTACCTCATACATTTTAAAGCCAACATTAAATGGTGACGATTATGTTAAGCATAATTATTTACATGACACTGAAGAAATGGCCTACACATCGAGCTAAGCCTCAAAGAGGCAGTTTTCCCTTTCAGGATGAATCACGTTAGACTCCTGTGTGCCTTCAACAGTATTCACACACAAAGTGCCGCTATCAATTATTCATTCGTCATATCAAGCAACGTCTGAGAAGGATACGTCAAAAAGCAGCACTTTCAACGCTCACAAAAAAGGCTTTATTTTCACAAATTATACAAAAACCATCCCATCATGACATGAAAAAAATGCAGAGTTTAAGAGGTCTTAAAGTCCTGGTAAAGCTGAAGCGTGGCCTTCAGGGAGCTGGGGAGTGGAGGTGCTTGTTTCCAGAGAACCACTTCACTCCTCCAGATTTCTTTCCAATTAAGATAAGCAGGGGTTGGAGTAAGTCCACTTCAAAGAGGCCCCAAGGAAAACACCAGAGTTAATCTTTAACCAGCATTCGCAGCACTGAGACCGAATTTAGTGAACAATATCAGTATCTCTTACATTTAGGTCTTACATACATCATATGCAGTGAATGTATTGCTTAAGCTTCTCAAAGCAGGTGCATGAACTAGTTCTAGTTTGCGTCAAAATCCCATAGTTATAGCAAGAATCCTGAAAATTCCAGTGCTAAATCTAAATTCATTTACTGTATTAACTGAAGGCCTGCCTCACTGATGTCAAGTTTTTAGCACTTGTTGTGTAGCCTCTCTAAATAATAGTGTCAACAAACTGTCAACCTCTGCTGTTTTAACCACTTGATCATAAATAGCCTTGTACATGAACATTTTAACAAAAACCTCTTGTGTAGTCCATGTAGATGCACTTCTATACACAAGTTCTGTCCACTCACATAGAGGATGTGAGCTGAGGGACAGAAGCCTTTTGAAAGAGGCCAAAGAATGCCAGAGGCTCGTCTGTGCCAACTTAGTGCCCCTGTCTCCTCCCTGCATACATGCTGCAGACAGTCCTTATTTGGTCACCATCAAGCATCGTGGGGCCATGATGCCCGATGGACCCTTGTCTGTTCATTCAGCCAGTCAGACAGACAGGCGGCCCTTTGCCCACAATGCCAGCACCACACTGATTAGGGAGGATAAATTGGGACTAGCCAGTGAATCCTGTTGAATAGACACAATACATCTAAAAATACTTAACAATCATATACTGCAAATGGACTTTGTGTGCCAGCAGCCTGCATGAGCTGCAATCACTAATCTAATGAAATACCAAGCAACATACTATTGAGGCTGATGCACAGAGTGAATCACAAGGAATCCTTTCAGATGCTATTAAAACAGACCAAACGGGAGGACAAAGCCACAGGAACCTTGTATTAGAGTTTTTATTTCATAGTAAAAGCCTTAAATCTGAATACTGGCGAAATATAACTCCTTTCTACCATTAGCCCACATCTTAAAGGCTGCACTTATAGGAAACTAGAAGTTTTAGGGCAACAGTAATGTTCACCAGGAGTGGCTTAGGGACAACTCTATGACTGTTCTTGAGTGGCCCAGCCACTCAAGAACATCACGCAAACATCTCTGGGGAGAAATAATGATGGCTTTCAACTGATGTCCTCCATCCAACCTGACAGAGCCTTGAGAGGATCTGCAGTGAAGAATGGCAAAAAGTCCCCAACTGCAAGTGTGCAAAGCTTGTCTCATCATAAGCAATAAGTCTCAAGGCTGTAACTGCTGCTAAAGGTGCTTCAACTAATTCTGAGTTAATACTTTGTTAATGTGATAATGTATTTTTTCTTTTCAATACTTTTGTAAAAACTATTAAAATTTTGTTCCTATTTTCTCACTATGGGTGAGTGTAGCATTACAAGGGCAAAAATTTGATTAATTAAGCAATTTGCATAAGGCTGCAACACAATGAAATGTGTAAAAAGTGAACAGGTGTGAATACATTCTGAATTTAGTGGCAGTTTGAGCTTATTGAGTCAGTTAGCTCAGCCTTTCAATGCCAAGATAAAATGTGACTTTAAAGTGACTCACTGAATTATCTAGATACTGCATGTATTTGTTTCATATGCAGGAGCACAATTTTGGATACCCTGCATCAAGTGTAAATTTGTGCTTCATTTTCCCACGCTGCATTTGTTTACATGCATACAAAAGTGCTGGATCGGGAGTTTTTGCACCTGCACTGGGAGCAGCAAACATTTATGTAACAGATTTAAGAGTCTAGTTTAAGCCAATTCACTTAATATAATTACAAGTTTATAAAAGCCACTGAATCATTACAATATAGTGATGAGCGGCAGGTCAAACATTTTGATCCTTAGCTAAATATCACTCCCACAAAGATTAGGATTCATTTTTATGATTATATTCATGTTTCCAGGAAGATGACACGATGCCTGACCTTTCATTCAGGGCAACATTTCCCCTTGACTAACACCTAAGCCTGTGAAAATGTCTTGTAGGTTGAAAATTAATGGGTAGATCTCCATGACATTGTTAATCATGATACCTGGAGGATGGATGCTTTCCATGTACATCACTTGATGAGGTTTCCTCTGGCAACAGTGGCAGAAAAAAAGCTTAAAGCCCCACAAGCAGATATACTCTATGAGTACAAAACGGTCACTGTTTCATTCTATTTAAGATTATAATATTATAGAGTATGACTACAGCGGCCGTTAGTGAGTCTAGTTTTCTTTGTCTTGTTCATTTCAAATTCTGCTGTGGTAGAAGGATTGCATTTGACATTTTTAGTGCCTTGCTGCCTCCACGGTAACAAATGAGAGACAAAGTGGCCAGCTGACTTTACATTTAGGCTAGAGAATAATCAATTACAAATACTGTTCTGAAGAAAAACTATGATAAAGCATCGTGTTTGCAATGGAAAATTAACTCGTTCTATCATCACAACTTACATCAACTTTATTAACTGAGTCGTCTTTAAGTCCCACAATGTACCAGACCATGCCAGCATACTTTTCATCTCTCCAATTAAGGGAAAAGGGATATGATAATCCTGTTGAAGGAAAGAAAGCACATGGCAAAGGAGAGAGAGAGAGAGAGAGAGAGAGAGATATGGTCTAATCACCCTAAGCCTTGTATCAGCTGTAACGAGTTGGCCATGGCTTGAAAGATTTAGAACTGTTATGATTTCACAGGCCCTAATCCCTTTTCAACCGGTACAGCCTTTCAGGGAACTGGTCTGCCATAAATTCTCTCCGCAGGGTCCATTCTGGCCGCTGTCGCCTCTGTGTCCACTCTGACACAGTGGTCACTCCGAGGCGACATTTGAAGGGCCTGAAAGAAAGGCCAAAGGCACTTCTGAACAAAGCTGCTGGGTCAGGGAGCCATTCAAGGCTTAAAGCAAGCAAGGCTTTACTCTCAGCGGGGAGCGTTCTTTGAGATTAACATCTGAACCACAACTATAGAGGTGATTTAGTTCTCAGTGCGACATATTCTAAATTTGGAATACTAAGGCTGGAATTACTTTCTTGTTTTAAATTTTCGGTTCCCATATCACAAATAAACATTTGCTGAAGCTGTTTAGAAGTAGTTCAGAAATGCAGGTGTTTCACATCTCAGCTCAGAGATTTATACACGAAGTATTATCTTGTTATGTTGACAGTGAATTTCCGGTTGTAGAAATAGATTAGAAAAATCTTCCCTTTGTCCAATCTTACAATGCAAAACCTGACAATATGACTTACAACCTATTACTTCAACTGGTCTGAGTCAATACATAACAGAGATGGATGAATGCGCACAGAACCAGAGGAGCTCATGAGAGCAAGAGAATATTTTAAAAATGCTGCAGCATCCACATGAAGTCATTCAAAGTAAAGCACTTAACTCATTAGTTATTAGTGAGTTAAATGTTTCTTCTGTGGATCATAAAATTCACCTCAGAAAAATTCAAAATTCAATGTTGTCCTCCACAGTATGATGGACAGAAAGAAAGCTTTTAAGCAAAGCAGCAACCTTCATCTTATTCCCACACTGACTTTGACTCCAAACTGAAACAAACAAACAAAGGAGGCCCAACCTTGCCTATGTTGAAAGGCAGTGAGGAATTCCCAGAGCTCTTATTTTAGACCTTTGCAGCCCAGGAGACGAAGGTGTCAATGGCAAATACTGTACAATATGATAGTAGGGGACGGTCACGCCTGTCCTGGCAGTCTGCTTCACAGTGTAGCATCCTGATGCACTGCCACAAATGACGTCATCTGTCATCCATTACAGAACACACTCCACACAAAACCCACACCAGGGAGATTATTTTTCCATAGTAATTCAGGAACATTCAATATTATTCTGTGAAAAAATATCGGTCAAATAGTAAATATGCAAAAAAAGAGTCCCCTTTAGATATTTGCTGGGATCACTCACTTTTCTGTGCCTACATGCAAACATAAGCGGTGCTTAAGTGTAATCCTATTAGCCTCGCCTGGAAATATTAGTTGAAACAGAATCTTTCCAAACACCTTAAGGACTAACAAGTGACCAACTCTGGATGCACAGTTCTACAGAAGATCTACTCGGTCGCGGGTTGCTGATTTCCAACTAAAGGCATGGGGAGTCCGCAAGCACCCAAGGTCAGGTCTTATCCCTGATCTGGGCTACATCATTAAGGCTGGAAAAGAGACTGTTCAGACTTGGGTGGGCACAAGTTATTCAAAAGTATTTCCTTCTTTTTGGCTAAGCTATAATCACTAAAAAGATCATGATTCGTGTAAACTGAATTTGGAGCAAATCTTCAAGTCACTATTAAATGCATATGGTGTATGAGAATAATTTACCATATTAAGTACACTAAGCATTCAGCATCTTTTTGTTGTCTGGCCTCGTTCAGCAAAATGATGATTATTGCACTAGAAATGTTAAAAGTCTAATTCTACTGCATCTCTTTATAAGTAGTTAAATAAATCTGTTAGCTGACACTTAGTTTCGGAAACCACCCAAAAAGAGTTCTAAAAGTCATCGCTGAGGACTTTGTTCAATTGTGTAGGTGAGGTCAGACAAAGTATTCCTTGATTGCCTTTGAATGGCATTCCTGTCTGTCAAAGAGGATGCAGCCTCAAGTGTCTTAATTAACAGTCAGCCACACGGTTTAGAGAGCAAAAGCCTGAACTCTCAATAGCACGGGAAATGACAACAAAAGGCTAAATTAGCAGCTGCAGGGCTTTCCTCAGCATTCACAAGTAAAGGTCATTGTAGAGGTAAAATCAAGAGTTTCTCGCTCATTACCAGTCAATTATGTACAGTATGAACTCTCTGAAAGCCACAAGGCCAAAGTTGAAGTAGCTTTGGGAAATCTGTGACCTGCTAAAAAAAAGATAAAGATGCATAAGGGGAAACTGGCAAAATATATCTACAACCATTTAGACATTATATATGTATACATGAACTCATAAAAATACCTTTCTGAATAGTAAGTTGTAAGAGAATACCATGCTAGTTTCCTTCTGAGCTTATCTTGAAGGACACAGATTGTGCCACACACTTCCTGACTGAAGAGATGAGCTCATGGAGACAAAAATCTGTCTCTGTCATAGGAACTGAAAGGCTTGCATTGTTATAAGTGCAAGTGTTCAGTGTACCCCAACTTTCCAATGCTGCTGGTGACTGAACAGAAAAGAACAGAGGTAGTGAAATTACAAGGAGAAACAAGGGGAAGTGTGAAAATGAGAGAGAAAACAAAGCAACATAAGGATGCGGGATGAAGGGATTTGACAGAGAGAGGGGGACGTGCTTTTTCTTGACCCTTGAATGCGCACTGTTTGCTCTCTTGTCAGACCGAATAATGGTAGACTGTTTGCTGAAAGCAGCAGTGTGAGGCCAGAGAATATAAAACCCCATCCCAGTCCCACAGACTCATGATCTCCATACTAATAGAGCCGGGTGTTTGTCAAGGCTGTTCTCAGCCATTGGTTTCATATATAACAACATGTTTCGGCTGCATTTCACAGTTGTTACTTGCATATCCTCACATGTTAAAGACTTTTGTCTGAGAGGAAAAAGCTCCCTGAAAAGCTGAAATGGTGTTAAATAAATAAGTGCTAAATGACCCTTGGTTTTTGTTCATGACTGGTGAAAAGGAGCCTTCAAGTGGAACTGCACTAACCTGCATCTTCAAGATAAGCATTTCCTGCATTCATGAATAGAAGGCAGAAAATGTCTAAGGATTTAGTGTTGCTATTGTCACCTTCTTGTAATATTGGACTGAATATTTGTGCAGGGGAACAAACCAGGGGTTCAAAAATTCATAAAGGTATGTTAAAAGAAGATGGCTTCAAAAGATGCTTGCAGAATTTCATTTAGACACTGCAAGTGTTTTTCCCTGCATTAGAACCATGGCAAAGTGAACTTCTGGATGTCTTTGTTGGAGAATTTGAATTTTAGGTTGGAACGTTCTCAAAGAACGTTTGGTGCAAAGCCAGAGACACTTCTTTAGTTGCAAAGATGGATCTTGTGACTTTGCAGCGGCCATGCAAATGACATTCAGGAACTTATTTGTATGCAATAGCCAACTGTAATATAATATATCTGATGTTCTCACCATCACACACAGCAACATCAAGCATGGCTGAAAGGGAAAGCAATAAGGCTACCAGCTCCATGGTGGAGGAGTTAGACTTCAGTAGTATGCAAGTGGTTTGGTTATAAAAGATCATATGCACAAGAAACCACAGTAATATGTAAGAAATGCAAGGTTGTAATAACAAAAAAAGGCAATAAAACAAACTACAAAAAAAGTACAAGGGGAGCTCAACAGCTATTGTGAGTTCTAAACCACCTTTGCATTATCATCAAGAATATCATGATGGAAGAAATATCCAGAAAATTGTGACATTATTTTAGGGTCATATCACCGACCCCTAACGCCATTTGTCAAAGTTACTCTCTTGGCAGAGGATGTTGTTGTGACACAGGTTGAATGCTGCCATTGCTTTTCAACTGACTGAAGTTAGCATGAAACAGCAGTGCTGCTCAAAAGCTGAAGCTCATTATAAAATATAAATTAAAAAAAAAAAAAAAAGCCGCAAGAGGTGCACTCTCTGTCAGGCTGCCATTCAGAGACAATGGGTGTTCAAAGCAAAAAAAGACCCACGGCCTGCTGTAAAGAGTGCAACCCCTGGACCCCAAGGAATGGAATAAAGTAATAAAACATGATGAGTGCTATTTCACAGACACAGAAAACTATTAGACCTGAAGGTCGAAAGCTAAATGTCAAAGGAGGAGAATATGAGAGGCGTGCAGAAGTTGCACTGTTGCCTTCAGCTGTTTCTGTCACACTTTAACTCACACACTGAATGCCCTTTGAAAAATGATCAACTCTTTAGAAGGTAAGTAAAGTGCAAATTAAATCTGTTGGCTGATTATCCCAAAGGTGTCACAAGACTTAAACAGCACGAAACGCTCCCTTCCTGTAATGAAACACAACGTGCTCCTGCATATGACTTATGGACCAGTGACAACCTCTAAAATGCTACAAAACAATTTTATGGTGATTCTGGTCATTTCAGCAAATAACTTGGAGATTTAAGGAACTAAATGTAACCTCTGTACCACATTGCCCAGTTGTCTAAACCAGCAACCTCAACCTATGGCCTGTCTTTGTTTCTCTTTTCCCATTCATTTGCTAATATGTAACCCTTCACTCCAAGCCCATGTCCTGGAAGACCAAGATAAGCCCGGGTATGGTCTAGTTAATTTCAGCCAGCAAGACATTCCACAGCATTCTTTATGGCAGAAGGGTTGATCTGCACACTGCACCATTTCCCGGATTGCTCCAGACATTTTAACTTAACTTAAAATTTTTCAAATCTACATGCAGCAAAAAACAAGCAATCAAACAAATAAAGATTAGTCTATATTGTCTGTAGGCCAATTAAGTCTATGGTAAATATCAAAATAATTTCTATTCACAAGTAGATGAGGCTGCATACACACAGAGCTCACCTACTACATTAGAGCCCTCACAACTTGTCAACACAGGCTGTGAACTGTGCATCAGAACCTTCATGCTATCGCTACAGGCGACAGAAAGCCTTACCCCCTCCTATACTGGGACCAACAGAGCACTTCTATCTTTCATCTGCTCTGACTGCTCATCTCCTCTGACTGCTCTTCCCATTGCTCAGCCAGATGACTTCTCATATCCTGCCTATCAGGCTCCACTTATGGAGCATGTGGTGGTGAGACGGAGCTTGATCCATGCAGAGAATCCCCAAAGGGTTCCATACACACCATTTATGAGATGAGAGCCCTGTAACTCTCAAGACCCTTTCCAGCCTTGTTCATTGGGAATGCATAAAACGTTAACATTTCTCTAACAACATTTCTCTCTTCTGCATATATTTTCTTGGCACACTGAAATGCTGATGACATCAAAATGAAAGGAGCTGATGTTTTTCTTGGCCTACATAATAGCATTCTAATCAAAAGAGACAACAGCTTGAAATCAAAGACAAAGCAGTTATCAATTAAACCGTAGTTGATGCCCAGCATCTTGATGCAACATTTTAGCAGTGCCAGCTTCATTTCTGATTATACCAGGCAGCTGGTCCTGAGATGGATAGATGGTGGATGCTTTGTGTGTGCAACTGTCTGTGAGTATGTGTGTGAGTGAATGTCTGTGTATAAAAAGCGTGTATAAAGGCGGTGTACCCAGCATTGGCTCCAATCTTGAAACCCAGGCTCAGCTGGAGAGAGTTGTGACACCACAGCCTTAGCCCAGCTGTCAGAGACTTATCATGCAGAAGGGCTGAGAGGAGCATCTCTGGCCCACTGCTGGGACTCAGGGGCCAAAAACACATTAACCAGAGTGATTCTGCAAAATTGAACAAAAGCACCGCTACTGTGAAAAACAGGGATGTCACAGCAGTGACAGCACTAACTCTCAGTTCCATCTCTTTTCTTTGAATATCATATTTGTCAAAACACTCATTAAATCTTTTGATATGTTTTGGCCAAAAATCAAACAACACTCAAATGCAACGCTCCCAGGAGAGACTAACTTTAATTTTAATTTTTCATTACAGATGTGAAAAAATTCCAAAATGCTGAACAGTTTCGCTTTCCATTCCATTTTACACATTTCTTTTCTTCTCCTGTTGCCAGTGCTAGAGCATTACAGCTAAAATACAGGCATTCATTAGGTTTGCTGGGGTTTATGGGACTCTGGACTGTCAAAACACAAACCAGATAACACAAACCCCAGCCTGCAAGTTTTTTCCACAAAAGAAGGATTTTCTGCAAACTTAGTGCTTGAACAACCACAGTTCTGCTAGACTGATATCCTAAGGCAGGTATGACGACACATATCATCATCTAGGGAACAAGCCCGGGCCTGGGGTTTCTATACTTTTGGGAATTTGCCTTTGCTTTGTTAACCTTAGCTCCACATGCTTACTTTGGAGGCATTTTAAGACAGAGGAGGGTAATCATCAAGCAGGGTTTCCTTTCTGTTTTCCAAAGGGAAAATGAGGGCACATCACTGTGGAAGGATCTTAGAAGCATTACCTGTGTTTCACTCCAATTTCATGTAATATACACCAGAATTAAAAATACATAAGACATTGATGTTGCTCTTCTAAATCATCATAAATCATTAAAGGCCGCCTTCAGTCAACATCAAAGTTTTACCTTGTTAAGCACATATCTTGGGCAAAATAAGCAGTCAGCATCATGGCTGAGCATATCTGATTTGGACCTGAGAAACAGATTCAGACAGCCAGGGATTCATATGTAACATAAATAAGGAACCAATTCCATCAGCTTGCAAGGTCATACTATGGTGAAACAAGCGGAGAAGCCAGGTGTATTTATGTATTTTTACATGTATAATACATACATGTATGTATGTATTTTTTTTATAACAATTTTGAAAATTATGGCAGAGAATGGACATTTAATATGTCTTGCGTGTGCTGATGAAGAAAATAAGGACTAATGTTACTCGAAACATTTTGTCAGATTCACAACCTCTCATCAACATGCTTTGGCTTACTTGCCTTTTTAATCTTTTTGTAAAAGTCTGTTAGATCAAAATGAATGTTTCATCCCTTGAGTATAGGTTCTTGGTTAGCACTATCCAGATGTGCTTTGATTTTCGTCATCTCTGCTCTTTGCACACATATTAAAAGCAAATAAATTGGAGATAAACCTTGCAGTGTTGAATAGAGAAGACTGGATAATCAAAATTATGTCTCAAAGACATAATGGGCCAGTACGCCATGCACATCACTCTCCATCTAAAACAATTAGCCTAAATTCTCTCTGTAATTCAGTTTTTCATCCCCAAAGTGAAGCAGCTGTTACTCAGGAATAGCTCCTCTAATCAACTCCCAGATGTTTCCCACAAAACATTTTGCCATAACAGTAAAACGACAACCTAATATTTTATTAGCTGCAGCACAGATGGATGGTGAGGAAAACTTAACAACCTAAAATTTGTTAAAAACACAACTGGACCAGCTATGTAATTTGCTGAAGCTTACAGCATACTTTATGCATTATGATTCATGCTCCAGGTTCCAAGGACAGAGGAATGTTATACCACCCAGGAAAAGCATAGGGGAGACTGTTACATTAATAACAGGGTAGAAAGACACAGAGAAACTGCAGAGTCGTCACCATGCTGTGATGGGGATATTACAGCACACGCAATGTCCGTATTAACCTCACAACTGCATGTGAGTGCATGTCCCCCCTCACTTTTGTTGTGTTCTCGCATACTCTGGGGAGAAAGATAATCCCCACCCACCCACCCAACCTGGGATTAGACAGCAGGGCAAGACAAGGGAGATGGATTCAAGTATGCACTCAGTGTCACAAGCGATTACACACTGCTAACATGGAAGATGTGGAAGATCTACACGGCAGATGTTATTGCAGGCCAAAATGGTTCAGCGGACTTATGGAGGTACTGACAGTGACCTGAACTTATCTTGTTACATGAAGCAGAAATAACAAACAAAACATGCTTGTCAAGGTACATGCTGCAAACTTACAATAGAAACTGCAAAAAAATAAACATTCCTCTCCGTTTTAAGGGCTGCGATGGTAGAAAAAAAAATGTGCCAGTCAGGAATTAGCTCTGTGTTGTGTAGACTCATTCAACTACAAATCTGAATTATTGATTTTCATTCTCTATGCACTTTGCATACTAAGCAAATCTCAAATGGAAAACCCAAGAAACTTTTTAACACATTTTTATCAAGTGATCAGTTTGCTGCATCTTTGAAGCTCAGTTAAAGAAAAAGGGAGCTATAATGGCTGTAAAGAAAAAGCAAAAGCCACATCAATGTGTCTGTCAGTAGGAACATCCCTGATGCTGACTGACTGGTTAGAGGTAGACAGGGATTCAGCTTCACAAACAAATGCTTGGGAAGGCCAGGGCTTGTGTGTGCTCAGGTAAGCTCACCTGCAGGCACGCAAATACACAGGAGACAAGGGGAGAGATGTGAAGAGAGTCCAGTGAAACACAGCAATTAACTGACTTGACAGGAAATGACAGGAGCCACCCCTCAACTCCGCAACACATATACACACAAACACACACTGACAAACACTTTCTAAGTAATTAAAGAGGTTTTTGGCCCACCCTTCTGTTTTGAGATTGTGCTGTCCAGGTGTGATGTTTCTCCAAAACAGTAAACAGACACCCACAAATTAATTTGTGTAATTTCAGTCCTCTGTGATTATTCATTCAATAATCACTCTGACAAGCTTGACAAGTAGTAAGACACACAAGCAGCTCTGAGAAAATAAGCCCTGTTATCTCGTCTTTGACAAAGGCATGTTAAATACAACTATGACGGCACATGGTGGCAGCTTTATGAAATGACTAAGAAACAGGAGACAGAGGATAAAATGGCCCATCACTATAAAGTTATAACATATTACAAAGAATATGCAGTATGATTTTGAAGAGATTTCAGTATTATTTTGAAGTTTGTTCTATCCTCACAGAGTTAAAAGTTGCAATCACATGGAAGTACTTCTTATAATGTCACACATGCTGATTAAAAATGATAAGCAATTTGGTCTAATTGCCATGTAGTTATTTGTGGCAGAGAGCCCATCCATTAGTTTCTTACGCGAAACAGCAACTTCTCTTCAATTCTAAATTACATGAGCAGAATTGAGCAAGACAAAAATAAATAAATAAAAAATCATGAAGGGTGTATCAACCATTTTAGCAGTTCTTGTAAAATCACAAAAGTCTGCCTTCTTAAAGCAAAGAACACTATTGCAGCATAGGCTAGCCAGGTCAATATAGATTTAAATATGGACTTTGAACATTCCATTTAAAGTTTAAATGACACTTCAAGCTGCAGATGCCTCACTGCCAAGAGCTCAGCCCCTCTCAACTCAATCTAAGAGAGCCAAGACTGTCTGCTGTGCCATCTAACAGAGAAACTATGATCTCAGCTTCAGCAGCTAAAACAGCATTGTGGTCAGATGTCAGACTGTCATAAGTGTTTGGAATTGGGCATAATGAATGGCTTAGCACTCTCCATTCATTCTCCCATTGGGAAAAACATGCCAAGAGTAAATTAGTGCCCTGCCCTGTAATGAGTGCAGATTGTAAGTCACTTTATTTTTGGAATGACAATAGAGCCAGCAGAAATCCTTTAACAATCAGCTGTGTGGGGCACTGATCCCAGTACACCGAGCAGCGGCAACAGAAAACAGGCTGATTTCAGACCTGTCTATTAATATAGTATGTACTGTAAACACAGTGACCACCAATCAAAAATTCCTGCATATTATACATACAAATTCTGTTCAGTTCAAATTCAGTAATTAGCAGTCATACATAAACTGAGAGCAGTGCAGATTTTCATGGTTCATCACGGCTGTTGGCAAAAACTCCGGGACTCCAACTGAGCAGCTGCGTCATGAAAAGTAACTTTTCACCCTAAAATCAAATGCCAAATGCAGTTGGTAAATTTCCCAATGAACTTGAAGTGAGGAGGAGAATGTTTTCCACGGCTGAACATGACAGAGTGCAGCTGTGTGCCAGTGTACACTATTCAGCTCCTCCCCAACACGACTGTTCAAAGAGCTGGAGGCTCTGTCTGGGGATTTAGGGCAGCCACCAGCACAGCTTAAATCTTATTAAAAAATGTTCACTGAGTGCCTCACGAGCTGCAGTGCAGTGTGTGTTGAGTCCTTAAGGATGGGTCATGCAACAATACTTCATCAATTTGTCCAGCCATTTAGGTGCCACTATAAAGCACAATTCTCCTGACACAGAATAACATTTTAGAGATATGTGATGTGTCCGACTGTTGCAATTTTATGTTTTGTTTCACTTGAGCAGATAACTTTGATTGAGGACAGAATAAGACATATGCTGTCTTTAATCCTCTTGTCAAGTCTAATGATAATGTAAAAGACTGCAGGGAGGGCTGAAAAAAGAATAAGTAAATCCAATTGCAAAGTTCTGGAAGATAAACTACCACTACCAATGTTGGATACAAGTATGTCATCAAGCGTCAAACAAGCTAGAAAGAGAAAGAAAGTGATGGGCAAATAGAAGCCCAGAGAGATCCAAGACAAATAACCCAACAGAGACAATGACAAATGGACCATCTGAATCTCATTCAGCAGCAAACTCTGCATGGGCTAGGTACTTGCCAGCAACTCAGGTAAACCACTTTCATTCAGTAGCACCTTCTGGCAAGAACTCCCCTGCATTTTGTCATCACTCATTAGCACCCCAACTACCTGTTGGCATTGATGTTGACCTGTGTATTATTCAGCTGAAACCACATTAGTCCCCAGTCGAGAGATGAGAAAATGCACACGGGGGCCCACTGAGGTGCTTGTGGGAAAAGAGGCCCTCTGTTAGAGAGTTCCTTTGTGCTCACTCATCACGGCTGAAGGATAGCAAAAAAGGACACACTGTCAGGCACGCTGCTTCTGCTAATCGGCAACACCAGCACGATTGCTTCAAACCACTCACTGAGCCTGTGCCTGATTACATATCTACAGTGGAAGGAAGGTCTCCACTAATTGTTCTACTAATTACTTACTTGCTAAATCAATCATTACTTTCTAAATCAGGAGGCCCTTTCATGGAAGAAACAATGGGTGATCATGGATGAGGTGCTATAAGACTGAGCTTCCTGTGGTATACTGCACAGTAAGACTAAGATTATGTTCACAGAAAAGTTAATAAGCGTGGGAGCTCTGCCATTCACATTTTTTGGCAGACCTACTGGTTGACTGGAAATCAACAGAGCATGACATAAACAAAAGATGTCTGTAAATGGTATATTTTCCTTTGCTTCTTATTCACTGCTTTTTCTTGTTTACTTATGCTGAAACAAGAAACCGTGTGAAGCTATTGTTCTCTCGCATTTGTTCACACAGCTTTTCCTCAGTAATTCTGCTAAATTAGGCACATTATAAACACACAAGACTTTCTTTTCCTTTTTTAAAGAAATATAAGTTTCTTAAAGTTAAGTTTGACCCAACATTCAAACAAAATTCAACATTTCAGCCTCAAAAGTCAGCTTGACAAGGACTCATTTCAGCTGTAAAAGTGTGTCTACCAAATAAATATACATTCAAGAGGGCATGTTTAAATAAAGGAACTTACCATTGTCCTCAAGTGAGAAATGGAAGATGTCATTTGTAGCACTGCCGCCATCCTTCAGAACATAGCATATGTTCATGTCATCAATATCAGCTGAAAAATATACAAAAAAATGCACAAATATTCATGATATAAATGTTTACATTTGTTATTTGGTTAAAATAACAAGTGGGGAAGTGCTCTATGGTTAATTTGCTCCTGACAGACCTTTTGTCAATAACTACTCCTCAGCCCTGCTATATGAAGCAGGTTGAGGCTCTGTGACGAAATGTGCATGCTGCATAGTGTCAGGGGAATCTAAAATGAGAAACTGTCTCGTAACATGGGATGTTTATCTCTACATAAAGAATGGCTTGATTGTTGAGGCTCCATCACAGCCGTATGTTTGCCTTCCTGATAGTATGATGCTAGAGGTTCTTTATAGCCCTGGATCTGAATGATTTTGAAGTTTACAGCCCTTGCTATCTTCAGTGTTTGATGTCAAAACATTTCCCTTCAAAGGGACTGATGCATAAAAATGCATAGCCACAGTTTTCAAATGCCCAGGAGATTTCTTTATTTACTATCTGTTTACTCTTGTGAGAACTGTTGAAATATTGAAAGGGCCTCTTGAGGAGAGCATCTTACAGTGACTCAGTAAATAAAAGCAGGGAATACATGGATATTGACTGTACTCTAACTCTGCTACCCCGATACCCTGCACCTGTTATGTGTCATAATATCTGTAAACCACTTGTCTTCTGTTAGAAATTATGACTCTGATTAATGTGCAAATCAGAACCAGCTCTCCCCCAAAGCAAAATACATTAGGCACTATTTAAAAAATGCACTCCAACAGTGAGATCTGGTCAGCCTGAGGTACTGGCATACTTCATCTCTATAAGCTTCAGTTTCCAGTTTCTTTACTGAAAACAAATACATTTATATTCAAACTCAGCATTTTTCAGGCATCGTGGGGACCACATTTGGCAGGGTGAATAAATGTAAAGTGAGTTTGAAAGTGGGCTCAAGAGAATTAAAAACCGTCTTCAATGTGAGCCTTTGCAGTACACTTAAATCTAATGGAACGTCACGGATATGCAAAGCCATTTAAAATGCAGCTCTCTTACCTTGTGTGAAGGTGGTGATAGTGGCATTTCCTTTGCCAAGGTTGATCAGGTACCCGTGCTCTGGGACAACAGTAATCCTAAAGGTCACAGAATCCTGAATGCTGTCTCTGTCTTCTGCTTTAAGAGTCTTACTGGTGATCACAAACCCCAAGTGACCAGTCTCAAGAAGCCGCAATGTTGGGGCACCCTTGTTCACCACAATCTGAGGTACCCCATTATCTACCGAGAGGATGGTAATCTTCATCACTTGAGGCTTTCGAGTCTCAAATACTGTGTCAGGGAAGATGTAGAAGTCTGTGTGAGTGCCATCAGTGACAGTGAAGGAGAAGCTGTCCTCCACACTCTCTGTGCCATCATGCTTGTAGCTGATCATGTTCTCATTCAGGTCCTGCTTCGTGAAAGAGGTGACAGACTGGGTGTTGTTAAAGAGCAGGAGACCATGAACTGGGATTTGAGTGACTGTGAACTTCAAGAGGCGGTCAACGGTGTCTCTGTCCTCCACTGTAAGCTCAAAAGGCGTAATGAGTTTGTTTTCTCCCTCGGTCACCACCAGGCTGTGTATTGTCACGACAGGCTTTTTATTGTCCACATCACTGATGGAAATGCGGAAAGTGCGGAACACAGGGTTGTAGCCATCTGTCACTTCAAATTCAAAGCTATCCATTTTCACCTCATCGTCAGCAGTGTGGATGTAGTAGATTTTGTTGCCAGCCAGTTGAAGCTGTGTGAAGGATGAGATTGGCATCCCAGGTGTGTCTGTGCACTCCAGGTGTCCTCTCATTGGAGCTCTGGTGATTGTGAAAACCAAGTTTTCGTCTGGGCTGTTAAGGTCACTGGTGCTAAGCAGGTCTGTTGTCAGAGTAACCCTGCCACCCTCCTTAAGGGAAACACCTTTATTGATGACATCCGGAAAAACCATGTCAATGCCACCCACTGTGACATAGAAGTATCTGTCGATCAGAGGGTTGATGCCATCTGTCACATCAAATTTGATAAGGTCACGAATCCCCTCTTGCCCGTTATGGATGTACACAATCAAACCCTGATCCACTTCATTCTGTGTAAAGTTCATTCCAACTGTGATATTCTGCAAAGTCCCTGAAGGAGTTGTCCTCTGTAGATACCCCTGACCAGGCCCATAGCGAATAATATAAGTTAGCGTGCTGTCCTCAGAGTCCAGATCAGTAGCTTTTAAAACGTTATTGTTTATGACTTTCACGTCACCTATCTCAATTTCAAGGCCATCATTGATTGCCATCCTTGGGGTCTCATCGTCCACAGGGATAATCATAACTATTACCGTTTTTTCTACACTGAACTTTCCATCTGTGAGAACAATATCAAAGCTGTCCTCTGTGGTCTCTGAGTCATCATGCTCATACACAATGCTGGAGGCCTCCCTGATCTGATCCAAGGTGAAGTTAGATACAGAGACAGTGCCGGTAGTGAGCTGATTGAGAATAAATCCATGCATGGGGGGTTTGGTGATAATGAATGTGAGCTGATCAGAGGGGATATCTGCATCAGCACCATTCAGAATGGGAGTGTCAATGACTATGTTCATGCCCTCCATAACCACAAACTCTCTCATGTAAATCTCAGGCTTTTCATCATTAGAGGGGATTACGGAGATAGGGAAAAAGTGCCTTTCAGAGAAATTGATGCCATCAGAGCATCTGAACGTAAACCTGTCTTCCACTGGCTCAACTCCTTTGTGAATGCTTTGAACATAGTAAATGTGATTCTGTCTGATGTCCTTGATGGTGAAAGCACTAATAGCTGTCCCAGACCTGGATTTTTCTGAGCCTGGAGCTGGGGAGATATTTTCCACATACCCTGAAGTTGGCTGTACAATAATTGTACAGAGGAGGTCATCATTGGGGGTGTCGACATCATTTGTGCTTATATGAAGAATCTGTATTACATTCTTCTCTCCCTCAACAACAGTGAACTGTGGCCCCACGAATACTTCTGGAGCCTGGCTGTCCAGGGGAAGAATAGTTACATGAACCCTGACACCTGTGATCTTATTTCCACCAACAGTCCACTCATCAGACATGTCTGTCAAAGTGAGATTGAAAGAGTCTTCCTTTGTGGCCAAGCCTATTTCCCCACTAGTATGAGCATAGACCACAAATCCGTTAATGATATCAGCTTGGGTGAATGTGCCGGACGGGACACCTTTCACCAGAATTTCACCTAATGATGGCGGGTCCTCCACAATGAAGGTCAAACGAAGGTCATCTGTGTCCTCATCTCTTCCCTGTATGACATTGCTTGTGATTTCTGTTGCTCCATTTTCCAATACATCTATATATGAGCCAATTGTACCAGCTGGGAGACTGATAGTAGGAGTTTCATCATCAATTGGTTTCACACTAATCCTTATATTAATTGGGACAATATGGACTCCATCACTGACGTCTATTTGTATCAAATCAACTGTGGATTCATCCCCATTATGGATATAAGAAATTCTGCCATTTCCAATATCCTCTAGGCCGAATGTGTCTCCTTTTGTCATGTCAGAGAATGAAAACTGCATCTGGCCATGCAGTGGAGGCTGAGTAACAGTGAAGGATATCTGTTTGCGGTCTGTGTCTGTGTCTGAGGTGTCCAATTCGGTGCTTGTAATGATATGTGTGCCGCGTTCAAGCACAGTGAATCCAGAGTTGGTTATTTCAGGTGGCTTGTTGTCCACAGGCTTTAAAAATATGGTGAAAACTCCCTCTACACTATTTCCAGAAACATCCTCCACAGTGTACCTAAATTGCACAACATGAGTGGTAATTCCAAGCTCAAGATCAGGCGGTTTGTAGGCTATTTTATGGTGGTTAATTTGTGCCTGAGTGAAAGTTGTGACTTCAGTGTTTGGCCTCTCAGTTAATACCAGAGCTCCCAAGACAATAGGGCTATTCTCATCTGTATCTGTCGGTGGCTGGATGATTGTGTATTTGAGATCTCGATCCTCTGAGTCCAGATCAGTATAACGGAGGAATTTCTTTCGGAAATAAGTAAGCTGATATTCGTGCACAGTCATTTGGAGAGTCGTGCCAGGGTACAGTTCAGGTGGGATGTCATCCACGGGGAGAATTTTGATTATAAATGAGCTCTCACCTGATTGGTTTGGTGGGTCATTGTCATCTTGGACTCTAAACAAAAACTGATCCATGACTGTGCTGGTGCTGTGAGGCCCAATATGCTTGTAAAAGAGTTTGCCATCAGTAATATCCTGCTGTAGCCATTCGGTTACTACTTTCTCATACAATTCATCCTCTGTATTAAATTTCCAGGTTGATGGGTCCTCTGGGGCCTCTGACTGACGCAGCAACACCTGCCCAATTGTGGAAAAGGGAGGCAATATTGTGAATTTTATCGAAGAATCCTCTGAGTCGATGTCTGCTGCACTGAGCATAAGTGATGAGATTGGCATCATTTGGTTTTTGAATAAAACCAAGCCAGTGTTGGCGTTGATTATTGGGGGCTCATCATCGGTTGGCACAACAGTGATGGGAAACAGAAACTCCACCTCATTTGTGCCATCTGTCATTCTGAAAATAATATTATCACTGTATGTGTCACTGCCATCATGTTGATAAATGACAACTCCAGCATCAAGGTCACCCGGGGTGAAAAATTTCCTTCTTGAGCCCAGAACAGTTAATTCTCCATGCCTCAGCCCATCAATAACAGTGATTTTGACTTCGTTTAAATTGTCCTCATCGCTGATTTCCAGATTCTGTGAACTGGACAAAGGCCTGGACTGTCCCTCATACAGTAACTGGCCAGTATTCCTAGTCACAACAGGGGCCAATGTGTTCATAGGCTTAACAACAATCATGAAAGCAAAAGGGTCTGACACAGCCCCTTCTGTGTCCACAACCTCAAACTCAATCTGGAAAATCCGCTCAGTGTCTGAATCCACAGCAGGGGGTTTGTAAGCGATTTTCAAGTCTTTGAGGTCTCCTTGGTAAAATGAGGTTATTGGTAAATTCCTATCATCTGTGCTCACTATGTAGCCCTCCTCAAAGGACAGGGAGGATGTGATGTTGAAAATTAATTCGTCGGGATTAGACTCAACATCTTCTGCAGCCAGCATATCCGTGGTTATCGCTGTCATTACAAACTGGTCTACTTCCATCATCATCATTGCAACAAAGCTGGGTTTGGGAGCTGTGTTCTCCTCTCCTTCCTTGATCCTCACCAAAATTTGGAAAAATTCCTGCTTGAGCAAATTGCCTTCCTTATCATGCAACTCCACAAGCATCGGAATGTAATCTCTGTTTGGTGACTTCAGAGCAAAAGTGTGCTGATAACGAATATTCATTTTAATAAATTCATCACAGTCCACCATTGTTCCAAGGCTGTCCTCATCCACAAGTTTTCCATACCTGGGCAGCATGCTGCCACTAGAGAGAGGGGCTATTTTGCATTGTTGTGCGCTGTTATCATAGGTGAATTCTAAAATTCTTCTGTCGATGGGGTTACTCGTACCGAGCAGTTTCTCAACAGTGAGTGGCATATTTTTGGTTAGCACTTCCAGCTGTGTGAAAATAACTTCAACTTCCATCATAAAAGGTATTATAATGGTATCCGTTTGGGTGTCATACCTGAGTTGTAATCTCACTCTGTCCCTCGGAGGACTCCTAGAGCCAAAGTGAGAATACTTCACGTCGTTAGGGCCAAATTCACACGGAAACTTCTTCGGAGACAGGTGTCCGGGCCTTTGAGACAACGGGTCATTATCCAGGACTGTTATGCTGCATGTATCACCGGGCTGAACTTGGATAACCAAATCGTTTATGGGATCAATGAACACTGATCTCCCGAAAGGCACGCGGATCCCATTATTGGCGACCAATATCGTGTCCTCTGACAGCTCGGACCTCAAGGCGTATGATAATCCATAGCTGTTATAAACCTGCGCAACTGCATCACCTGTCAGAATCACGGCAAGCAGAATCAAAGCAGCGCCAGTCCCGTGCAGATGCGGGGGAATAATCCAAGCCATTTGTAGTGTGGAACCGCAGAGAACGCACGGTGAACTTTGCGCATACACCCTCGTAAACTAAGTATGGCGGTTAAAGTTGCGGGAATATCAAATCAGAGTTGGATAATATCACGCATCTATGGGCACCAAGGTGCACCATTCTCTCACAGCAGCAGCACACTGATAACCTAAACTTCATACTCCTGCTTTGCCGGAGTAAGTAGAGTTACGCCCTCCTTTCAGCCGATTGGTTAACATATCCGCTGGAATGCGTTTATCAGGTTTTAAATGGACGTGGCTTGTGTCATTCTGGGTAGACAAAAAGATGCCGCGTGGGCAGGACTTCATCGGGTTGAATAAGGTAAGAAAAACGAACGGATAAGGTGATATTTGGGCATAAGGCGGTATTTATAGCCTGTGCTGTGAAATGGAATTGAAAAGTGCGAATCGCGTGACTTGATTTTACACACCTAAAGCAGACCAAATCCTCATGCCAGATGTTGTTCTAAAATTATCCATAGGTGTCCCCTAAAAACTGTTCAATATCTTCCACACTAGTTCTAAGCAAATAAGGGAGATCAATCAGAAGTACAGCAGCCAAAGAGTCTTCACTAGTATCTGAGTGGAGAAAAGCTTTGTCTCCCTCTCGTGGTTTGCGCTGCTGAGGATAATCTCACAGCCCTCGTCGCCAGGAGACATCTCACCTTAGCTTCGAAGTTATGCATATTTCCACATTTGTCCTAAAGAAAACCAGGTCTGTTGTGGCATTTCCAGGTGAAACAGGATCTGTTGGACAAGGATAAAGTGTCTTTATGTTTAGCTTGGTGAATGAGTGACAATGTGAATGTGTGAATGAGTGTACAGTGCCTGCAGACATATACAACAGAGCTGATGGAGAGTAAGCACTGCAGGAAAGTGAGTATGTTTACTGTCATAAAATATAGCCAATCCATGCAGCCACAGTACAGCTTTCACCCTGCCAAATAGCCCACAATTCACCCTTAAAGCATGAGTTAAAAGTTCTATTTGGTAGAGTCATCCAGTGACATTGCCCTGTTCCCTGCTGTCATTCCCTGTCATCACATAGGTCCTCCATGTGTCAGACACCTCCCACAACAGATCATTCTTCCCCAACTCCTGACAAGCCCAGTCATGATCCAGCCTCTCTCTGCTGCTACTCGTCTGGAGAGCCAGTGTTGATTAAGAGGACACCCACGCAGACATTGTGCAGCACAGCAAAGCAGGTCAAAACGACTCAATTAGATTTAAAGTAGGCTTGATTTTGACACAGTGAGCACCACTGCATATCCAGATAAGGATCACAGACATTTTAGAATAGATTAAGATATATTTCTATGGGGGAGTCTAACAATGCTGGATGAAACCATGCAAAATTGTCGAAGGTCTGATTGTTAAAATATTTGTAAATTGAAAAAAAAAACACTCTAATTTCTGTGTGGTATTCATTGTAGGCAGCTACAGGAGCAGCTGTTCTGTATGTTTGATTTACCCAACAGCCTGTGCTCCCCTGCCAATGTGTGGTATAGCTATAGTCCTATATTGCCTGGAAGAATCTGACTTCAGTTGTGCTCAGTCCCCCCTGATCCCTCTGAGATGATTTTCATTCCATCCACAAAGTTGTCCGGGCAGCCATTGTGTCTGCACCTGCCTATTGTTGCACATTAATAACATACAAACCATCTCACAGCTGGCATGTGTTGAAATCGGTACACAGTAGCTGCCATAACAAACTGTTCAGTTGAGTTGCACTGGACACTGTTGACAGGGTCCAATTATAAATATAGCCAAGCAAACTGTGAGGCAAAGCCCCCAGGCCTTGACAGCTCCTAGTTACAAGAGAAAATGAAAAAGAAGATGAATAGAACTTTCTGACAGCGGCGATAGCAGAGAGGGAATTGGATCATACCCAAACCTTCAGGCTTATTTTTGAGGCGAGGGGAAGTTTGATGATATTCTGTCATATCACATTTAAATCAAATTTATTGTAAATGACCAATCCTTCTAGAAAGATAGAACTGTCAGTCTGTAAAGGAAGAGAGGGTTCCAAACGGACTCCTGATGTGCAGGTGCTTTATTGTAAATGGTGCAGCTGGGGTCTGGCCTGAAATACTGCAGATCAGTTCACTTTAGTATGTACCACTTATTCCACCTCTAAATATTTATGAGAATAACAGTAGGTGATTTTGGGTTGCTCATTCATTTAGAGTTTTGCCAGTGCTGAACACAACAAAACGTAAAACTACAAAATACTCAAAGCTGTTTGTTCACCAGCTCATCTAGCTTTTCTTTTGTGGCTGTTAACATCCATAATCTTGGTTTGTTTTGTTTCTTGATGGTTCCACGCGCCATCCAAAGATACCAACTTTCTACAAGAATACAATAAAACCATATTTATGTTAGATGCATCTATAATTTAAAAATCTTCTGTTTTGCGCGTCGTTTACAGCAGGGCTTACTTTCAGTTTCCTCTCAGCTGAATGTCCACACACACACACGCACACACACACAGAGGTGACATCATTGAGTCAACCTGATACATGGATAACACTGCAGGATTAATTGAATCTGCAGCCAAACAAACTCTTAACAATCATCATTGTTTTGTTCTTATGTGTTCATACTGTCTTCATTATAATAACAATTACTACCGATTATTGCTCTGCATGCTTGTATCACATCACAGTATCTTATCTTACCTAGTGTGACTATGGCACTGCACTGTAGAACCTTGGCTGGAAAATAGCCCAAACGGTCCGTTTGTGTGCTGAATAAACCAATACAGACCATTGTTGATATAAGATGTAATTTCTGCAAAGCTACGCAATCAATTTTGTTATTACTGATACTATCACGGTTTGTTATGCGCATTGTGTTAACAGGGTCAGTATGCTTGATAATTGTCTGCCTCAGCGTCACCCCACTGTTTACCTCAGTGTTGCTAAAGTGATTCCATTCCAACAACTGCTTGGACTTATCAGGATTATTTCTGTTGGTGGTTATTCCCTCGAGACAATACAACCCTGGCCTCACTGATCTCATCAAGGCTATTTTAGTTCATTACGTCTCTGTCAGGGACAATTCTTTTGATTACTGAAGCTGGAATGGTGGCAGCAGGTAATCTAAAGTCCTTTCCTAGAAAAGTAAATTGTGTAAACCATAGAAACACAATGCACAGCCAGTCGGCAGCCAAATCCATCTTCCCAAGTTTATTTTACTCCTGGGATTCTACAGAACTAAAAAGGCAGCAGAACCAGTCAAGTTTAATCATATTCTTTATTTGCGCTCCTAAATCCCCCCAGGTGTGTGTGGACCTGTGTATTAAGACTATAACATATGGCCAAAGCAATCATCCTGCTTACAAAACAAGTGAAGTTAGGTTTATTTTCAGCATGCATATAACAAATAGGTTGTTGTGCTTTGCAAAAAACCAGCCAGATGAAAATAAATGAAATTCAAGGGCCAGCAAAACAAGAGAAAGAACAATGTCTAATAATGAGGACACAAATATATATATGCGTGTGTGTTCATTTGTATGGGCAAAATGTAGCAATATGTTAAGACTGTCGGGACACGTTATGTTGACCTTCACTTAATGCAGAGCATGAACTTAAAATCTAGTGGTTTGTCTGCATAATGCATGAGCAAAACCGCAGAATGGAATGGAGAGTTGCGATAATATGACTGAGGTATGAGTTTGAGTTTGTTTACAGATTATGAATCTTGTCTTATTGTTAACAAAGGTGTATAAATTCTGTAATGCACAAAAGAAAAGACTTTATTAATATGTGTTTTAGTCGTAGTTGAATAGTGTCATTGTGAGGTGATAATCCATTGATAAATTTAGGTTTTTATCATGCTGACCAATGGGCTTTAGTTCAATATATCTGTATAGATAGATAGATTGATAGACAGATATACATGTAGATACACTGTAAGAATTAAAAACTGTGAACTCAAAAATTTCTTGCAGTTTGGCGGTAACAGGAAAAATACAGAACTAGGACTGTAGTTTCTGTGTAACGTGTTATTTGTGATTTGTTTGTACAATGTGGTAAAAGTATACAATTATATTTTTTTTCTATTTGCTAATAACAATGTAACATAAAAATATAGGAAAACAAAAAATAGGCATCAAATGGTTGTGGTGTAAAATAGTTTTGACGAGATGTAGTTTTGATGCTACTAAAGATATATTTTGTCTAGATCAGATGGTTGTTTCCCAAGTGTGTTCAACTTTATAAAATATTATAAAATTTATCGTTTAACATGCATCCAGTGTCTGCCACAGCAGCCTACAAAAAAGTGGCATAAGACACAGTCACTCTGGGCTGGTAGCAAATCAAGGTTTCTGTCTGTGTTAGCAGTTAATTGCTTGATTTTGTTGCACTCTTGTTGTTATGTTAAGATTTTAATGAATGGTGGCATGTAATGCTGTGCCTAAAAGCCTCTAACAGTGCAAAAGCAATTGTAGGGACACCAGGGCTCTCTCAAAACTGCCTTCATTATATTCCAACTAACCTAACTGATGTAGTGGCAGTTAAGGACACAAGTAAAGGCCAGCCAGCAGACATTTAACCATTCATCCGTAATTGAAAACTGTATTTGTGACTTCAGGCTTTTATATGTTATTAAAAACAAAAAATCTCGGGCTTCCTGTGGTGGTGTGGTCACCTACAGGTCAAAGGTTACATCATTTAATCGGATTGCTGCCAGATACCCTGCAGGCCTTCCTTCTCCTGATGAGTTTTAAAGCTGAAAGGCACTTAACATGTATGCCCACCCCATGGGGTGAACTCATTTATACTGCACAAAACGAAGTAGAAATGAGAATTCACCTGGCGAGCGTTACTGCGTGACATCGGCATGTTGTCACATCATCAGCAGAAAAATGCAACTGAGATTTTTTCTGATGTGATTAACAAGTCCAAATTGCACAACACCTTCTGCATTGAGAGGAAATTGCTTTTTATAAAAAAAAAGCCCAAAAAACAAACAAAAAAACTCGATAAGCAAAAAAACAAAAGTAGTGCAATAAAAACAATGCAATTTTATGTGTGTTGTGGAAATTTCAGCCATTCCTCTTTGCTGTAATTTGTCCTCCGCAGCATGTTTGAGGTTCCAGTTTTTGCTGAGCTGAATGCATTCTCCTTCTGCTCTGTTTGATCTAAAGTTGGGGACTAAGTCAGCAACAATATCATCTAGATGAAACAGAGTGCATTCACTAGACACTCGTGAAAAAGCTGCACACACTGCACATGTGGGGACAGTAATGCTTTCCTTTGGACTGTGTTTCACTATTATCATTGTTATTATCGAGATTTATTTTTTAGAAAAAGAACCAAGTACGTTTTGTTAGATTTGCTCTGACATGATGAAATTTACTGCATCCATTTGACAGCTTCTATGTGGGTGCCTATTGTTCCAATATTCTCGGGAATGTCTCAGATATTCCCCCTGCCAAGCTGTAATTGACTTAATCTTTCCATTAGCCCCGAGTCGCCAAAGTCAGCTGTCATCTGTTAGAGTTAACTGTTGTAACAAGGTGCTTTTTATGCTTCCTGATGGATGAGAGTTTTAGCTGAGACTTAGGGGGTGATTTTTAACCCTGTACCTCATCGCTGCACACAATTACACATGCATGAGTACCACACACGTACATGCACTCACACACACACATCTCCCCTGCTGACAGCTCTAATAAGCACCAGCACACAAACTGACAAACTCTTGCTCATTTTCGTCAGCTGATGGGGTGTTGCTGATCTTATTGAGTTTGGTAAATACCCCTGCAGACAGACATAAACAGAACCTATATGACCTTCAGGCAGATCCTCCTACAGATTCTTGCATTTGCAGACAACCATAAGCACATCTACACTGCATTTACTGCTGAGAAAAGTCGACATTTTTATTTATCAGAAAGCAAGCTACAGTCTGAAAACACAATACAATATAATTTCCCACACACACAAATATCATGTGGCAGAAGATAGCAACATATTTTACATTTTGTGTGTTACAAATTGCATACAATCGAGTTTTGTATTATAAATTTATCATATTATGACAGCAGCTGCACAAAGTCTGGAGATTAATAATGAAGAACAATGCATAATTAAACATCATAATTAATGTCTAACTTTACTGTGGTGAATGAATTGTGAATTTGTAATTTCATGCTTGCTGAGCTTGATAGATTAATATGAAGCTAACATAAAGCGCTGATTAAAGCTGCAGTTAAAGTTTTGGTTTTATTATTTAACATGAAATGTCTAAAACCAAAAATGATAACTGAAAGCTTCAGCTGAAGAAACCGAACTTTTGAATTAGTGTACCGCATTTTATAAATACATGAATTACTGCTTGCAGTCTGGTACTTAGTGTGAGTAGTAAACATTATAAAAGCTGTGGATAATATTTTCAGATGCGTTCAGTTTGGGTCGACATGTGAGCCGAGCTACGTTTTGTAGCTGTTTTGACTCACTACTGAAAGACTGACTGGCAGACCTAATTAGTTCAAGACCTTATCTAATGACTTTGAATTTCTGCTGCCAGCTTGACTATTGCATCAGCGTTCATTTTTAGAAGCAAGGTCGAAACCTGGATGATACATACTACATCTAATTGACAGGGAGCCAGACTGCAATGTCAAATATGTTCTACACCCACATGCGCAGCAAAGACTGATGACCCCCTGTAAAGTCAAACCAGCCATGCATAGTGCATTGATTTTACCTCTAAATATTACATAAATGACTTGAATTCTGCAGAACCAAGAGTTCAGACCAAACTCATCAAAGCCAGTTAAAACTTATTGGAGAAACCAACTTCATTTCAAGTGTCACACAAACAGTATTATTGCTTGTTTTCCCGATATATGTTAGAATCTAAATGTTGAAATGCAAAACTATTCAGAACTATTCTTTGGCTCATTAATAAAAATGCATTTTATCTCCTTTGACAGAATTTGCATTCACCAGACTGCCTGAACTGTAATGCAAGTAATAGGATATTTTATAACTTACAAGATTCTTCATTTAATAATAAATCATGGTGCTTGTGAAAATCTTCAGAAATTGTTGGCTGCCACATCTGAAACCTGATATGAAGCCTATCAGTGAGAATTTATACTTTTTTTAAGTTTACTTTGTTTTTCATAATTTTTGCAGATAAAAGACATAAATGCCAAGTACTGGCAGAGGAAAGTGAGTCATTCTATACTAAAGCAGTAATTTACATCCCAGGAACTAGGTCAGAGGAGTCTTTGGCAATAAACAAACATCATTAATGAACATTTGGCCCAGATTTGCTAGCTTTCACGTAACATAGACCATTGTCAGAAGTTTATATGCATCTCAAACAGCATCCCTGTAATTTACTCAGTGGAAACTTTCTTGGGGAATGTTTTCCCTAACAGGATAAACAGTTTGTGATTCTTCTCTTTCTCGGGAGCAACCATCAAAGAGCAGATGAGACTAACAGACAGGAACAAACAACAACAAAAAATGCCATTAGTTTTCTGGTGGCCTGAAAAAGCCGAGCACCCAAAGAGCTTCGTTAGGAGAAGGAAATCTCTTGCTGCCCCCTAGTGGCAAGTGATTTAAAGAAATAATTGAGTCAGTTTTAGTGTTATTATTACAAACGCAGTCAGGTTTTTGACTATGTAGATTCATATATAATTAAAGAGTACCACTTATGAATGAAAAGGCGTGTTTTACTGCTTCGTGAATATTACTGGCAGACATCAGAAACACTTATAAACCTTTGATTTAGTTGCAAATTGGGCTTGATAACATGTTCTAATCCTGAGTTTTGATGGGGATGGCATATGGTTTACATTTGGTTCAGGGATTGGTTTTGATATGTATATACCAATGGAGCCTGCTGTCTTAGTCTGACATTATCAGTGGCTAAAGGCAAACAGTGATTTCCACAAAACACATTTGTTACATATTGTCTGAACCAGCAAGAGGGAATATATTGCAAAGCCGATCACATTCTGCAGTCAGGCGTAAGATCTGTCTATCAGTGACCCTCCTGTGTAAAAGGCACACTGTACAGGACAGTGTTATTACAGGCAATTCAACCGAGAAACTATAAAAATAAACAGGCAATATCTGAAAGGTGGTCACACCAGGGCTCTCACATTGCAGCTGGAATAAATAGAAAAGGCTGAATGCTCCTTGGGGCAAAAAAATGCACAGCAGGATAGAAGGGAAAGATACAGAATATACTCACTGTTAGAGATCATTTCAAGGGCCACTCATGAACTTGTTGGTTATTTGACAGTCTCATTAGAATTTCAGCCAGAATTATTTTCATTTCTACTGAAATAAAACGAATTATGGTTACTAACATGCTTCAAGTGCTGCATCACGAATCACGAGTTCACATTCAGTATTTCCTTCTTTTCCTTACTGACGTTTTAATTAGCATGTGCTAGAATGGAGAGATATTATTATTTTAAAACTTGGAGTTAGAAAACTATTGTGTGATCATTTAAAAGTTTTGTTATGAAATATTTATATCAAAACAAAACACCAAGAATTCATTCATTTGTTTCATTCTCAATTTAGCACATTATATGAATGAGACTGAGAATACTGTTTTTTTTTTTTTGTACTCTGAGCAACTCTACTTACTTACTCACAGTCATATACATCAATTACACAAAACTTGGCATAAAAAATAAATGTCTTAACTTTACACAGACACGTTTGAACCATTTAAAACTGACCCACAGCTGCAAAAGCACAGAAGCAGGAAGCCTTTATGTATTATTAATGTCAAGATGTTTCCAAATTTTATTTGTGGTGAGACTGCAACATTATCTTCTGCACCTCTGAGGTCAGTTTCTGTGGACTACAGCGTCTCTCAACTGTCATATTAACTACAGCCTTAAAAGTTTTACTGGTGTTATGTGATCACTCCCTGGGGGATTTGTTATAAAACCTGGAGCTGGAAAATTATTGTCTAGTCGTTTAAAAGAAAGTTGCTAAAAAGTGACATTTGTAGGTCTAAAGCTACTTTTGTTGTATCTGTGTAAAAGATTGAGTTTGAGGAGATAACAATCCACGTACCCCAGCTGCATGGACTGAAAAGGACACCCTTATATCTTAAGCCAAACTAACCAATAGAGCAAGAGCTTCATCAGTGCGCTGTGTGCAGTTAGATGCATTGAGTCTGAAGTAGATCGGCAAACATTTTTCTCTGGGTGCCACTCCGACATGCAAAGCTACAGCTCCACAGTCAGGTCAGATTCATTAAGCAGATCACTGTCCTGGGTTTTGTTTGCTTTGTTTGCAACAACATGTTTGCATCACATTTTCCATGTCACCAATTCAGCACTCGACATCCCTACATGTTTTCACTTTAGCTAGTAATGAATAAATTATAACTGATATGATACTGATACTGACTGTGGAAAACATTTACTTTTAGTCAATCTACAAAATGGAAGAGCATGTTGTGCTAATTAGAGCCATTTAGTTCAAAACCATGATAACCCATGGCAAGCTTTTACTGCTTAAAGAGGTTTCACACACTGCATGCATAATGTATATGTAAAAGGTCTGATTAACCTAATTTCCCCTTGTGGATGAATAAAATCATCTATCTATCTATCTATCTAAATATTGTGCCTGTTATTATTCTCTTCCTACTGCAGGATAAGGTGGTGCTGCTATAATTGTATTGGAAAGTGCATAAACCAGATTACCTTGCAGATGTCTTGCAATGAGTGAGATGGGATAATAGCTTCAGTGCTGATAATAATGACCACAAGTCCTGCAAGCGAGAGATTCTGTTGATTCAAAGGGAGAGAAATTCATCTTTTCATACACTCTATCCTCTCTCACGCACAGTATGTGCCAAAGTCCCACATAAACACACACTTTTCTCCCGCGTAGCACAGTCTAATTACAATGAGAAAAACAAGGAAATATTGAATGCAAACTCCTGATTCATGATGCAGCACTTGAAGCACATTAGTTCTCACACAGACAACGGTGTCTTCTTAGATGGATGCAGTTAAAAGTGAATTTTTACCTTCAGAGCAGCACTGAAAATGTGCGTATGCTGGAAACAAAAACAAACCTAGAATGAGTACACATCTGAATGTATTAATATTGGTCTAATGAGTTTTTATGTAGCAAACCTGCAAGCCTGCACCTGATGGAAGAAAAATGCTTTTGCACATGTTTTAGAAAACTTCTCTGTCAGTGAGATCACTGCTGAAAACATGAAGCCCTGATTTTGTTTAAAGTATCAATGACAAATCTATATTATCTATTATTTATCTATATACAGTCAGCTGTATCTCTAGGACGAAAGAACATTAACATACGGCATGTTTTGTTCTGCTTGCCTATGGATGTGGAATAAAGTATGTAAGATGTTTCTTAGCAACTGTGCAGGCTCACACTATCCAGCTAACTCCCGGTGTTAAACATCTTACATGGCTATTTTCCCTACAGTGATCACCTCTTGAGAGCTCATTGGGAATAAAGTTATTTTGCATCTTCCAAACTGCAAGTTTATAGGTTTATAGGTCTATAAGTTTAGTGTCATCTGTAAACAGAATACATAAATTTGTCATGTTAATACGCTTTGGATTGGACTGATTTTCTTTATTGAACCCTTGTACTATGTGACAAACATCCTGGGCTTAAAGTAATGTAGCAATCAGGGTAATATTGTATCTTTATTCATCTTGACACAGAATCGAAGCAGGCCAGTTTTATACAATAAAGCTTCATATTTTTGAATATCCTGTCACATGATGCAAAAAAGATCAACAAAATATATTACTTTGGTTGTTTTTTTTTGTTTTGTTTTGTTTTGTTCTTTTAGGATATCCTATTTTTCAATAGCTATATTGAATCTTGTATTTTAAGGGGTACACTTGTTTGGGTTTTACAGAAATGTTGGCCTGTGTCAGTGGCTTAAATAGAGATTAAATGAATGAACATTAATCACGTGAACTTTATTATTGTCGCAGTTCATACATTTCCTTTAATTAGTCCACAAACGTTACTTTTACAACATGAAAGTAATGCCATTACTATTGTTTGAAAATAAACAGTGGATAACTGGCTTCCTACACAGGAAACTGTACTTGGCAGCTTTTATGCTGTGGTACAGCAAACCAAAGGGGAAATGGACGGTAATGGACGAAAAATACATTTTCTGAGTTTTGAGCCTGCAGTTTGTGCGCACTTTCTGTGATGTTACCTCTTGCTCCCACCTGATCTCACGCGTGGATTTTGCAGAGATCTGTGCAGGTCAGTCTCTAATGTCCCTACAGACGAGGGAGCGAAAGGGGTGGGCAGAGGATTGCATGACATGCCATTAAGTAACAGTGTCTCCAGTGGAGACTTCAAGATGAAGATTCAACCACGCAAGTTTCCTTCCTGGCAGTCGCAGCCTCTGGTTCTCCGCCGAGTGCTCCAGTAGCCTAAATCACAGCTGTAAAGGTAAAGTTTGAGTGTTTCTGTTCTTTGGTGCGTACCTTTCATGATGTGATTACGGACTCCTCCTAGTTAACTGTTGGAAACTGCTTTAATGGTTTTCTTTCTCATGAAAATTATATTTTGGTCATGTTTCAGGTTGTGTTTATTGCAATGTTAAGAGATGTAGATTTAGCGTTATAAACAGCCTTATAAACTGAAATAGGCCTAAATCGTTTGTTTTTTTCTTTTTGAACAAGTAACCGCTTATAACATGAGGCTATGAAATGCATTTGCCATGTGAACTGTTGAATGGTATTGCATCGCTAAAATGGGAGAATCAAGAGTTTGGGCAGTGTGTCTGATACATCAGCTAAGACTGAAACTATAGATCTCATATTTCCCACTGTCTTTTGTTTCTCATTATCAGCTGAGAGTGCGGTGCAGTAGCAGCAATGTCACAGCTGTATTACAGGAAAACTGACAGCTCGTCATACAGGGACCGCATCCCTCTGCGGATCGTGCGGGCCGAATCGGAGCTCTCTCCCATGGAGAGGGCCTACCTGGGGGCCGTTGAGAGGGGGGACTATGCCAGTGTGAAACAAGCCCTGGAGGAGGCTGAGATTTACTTCAGGATCAACATCAACTGCATCGACCCCCTGGGACGCACAGCCCTGCTCATTGCCATTGAAAACGAGAATCTGGAGATCATTGACCTGCTGCTCAGCTATAATGTGCATGTGGGTGATGCCCTGCTACATGCCATCCGCAAAGAAGTGGTGGGGGCTGTGGAGCTGCTGCTCAATCACAAGAAGCCACGAGGGGAAAAACAGGTATTGTAGATCCACGATAGCATCCTGTTTACTGTTCACATTCCCACAAGGGTTTCTCTTTTACAAGCCTCAGTTTGTTTCATATTGTTCTTTAACAGTCCTAATAACAGTCTTTTCATATTATTCTTTTATTTGTCAGTCTGTCTTTTTTTGTCTCATATTTGTGTTTGTCACCAACCTGTGCACAGAGCTTCCAAAAGTGCCATGATGCCTCACTGTCAACTACTAGTTCCAATTAGACTCAGAAAGTAGTTTTTCTTATGTGATGATCTGCTATGTCCATGCTCGTGTAGAGTCAGTGGGTACAAGTACAGTCTGTGATGCTTCAGTGAGAAACACTAATAACAGTCCTGTTTATCAACAAGTGAAACATTGCAGCATATTTATAAGTTCATTAATTTATTAATCAGTCAATGTTATAATAAATGACCAAAGCATTTTCACAAAGCTGCTTTCCTCAGTCTCTCGGTGTCAGGCATGGCTGTTTTTATTTTCTGCTCCAAAGCAGCACCGCTGATACTCTTTGATGTGCTCGTGTGGGTCTGTCTGCCATAGATTTTACAACAAAAAGTAGTTTTCAGATAAATTCTTGACATGTTTATATTTTTATTTTTTTGACACCACTGAGTCTACCAACAGCAACTGTAATTTATTGGTGTATTCTGCAAAGAAACGTAAAAAAGAAAAAAGGGGGTAGCAGCCTCCAACCAGGAAGGTATTTTGAGGCCAGCTTAACCACAACCCATTAGCTGTGTGCTTGCTGTTAGACAAGATGGTTAGGGACCCAAGACAGATGAAATTAGACCCATTCAAACCTTTTTTTTTCCTTTCCTGTGCGGGCTTTAGAAAGCAATCTTCTTTTGTAAACTACCTGATAAATTTATCTAAGTTTTAATGACTGTTCATTTGTGTGTTTCTCTCTTGGCTTCCTGTAAAGGTCCCACAAATTCTGCTGGACAAACAGTTTTCAGACTTCACCCCTGACATTACTCCGATAATCCTTGCAGCCCACACCAACAACTATGAGATCATCAAACTGCTTCTGCAGCGAGGTGTTTCCATACCTCAGCCACACGCTGTACGCTGCAATTGCGCGGAGTGTGTGTCCAATTCAGATGTGGATGGCCTTCGTCACTCGCGCTCTCGTCTTAACATCTACAAGGCCCTTGCCAGTCCGTCTCTCATTGCCCTCTCCAGTGAGGATCCTTTCCTCACGGCTTTTCAACTCAGCTGGGAGCTGAAGGAACTCAGCACAGTGGAGAATGAGTTCAAGTCAGAGTATGAGGAGCTGTCTCATATGTGTAAACAATTTGCAAAGGAGCTGTTGGACCAGACCAGAAGCTCTAAAGAACTGGAAATAATCCTCAACTACCGTGATGACATCAACCCCCTGCTGGATGAGAATGTTAATGATCTGGCCCGACTGAAGCTGGCTATCAAATACTGCCAGAAGGAGGTAAGCTCTTTGTTGATTATGATATTCTCTTTTACAGATGGCTGCTGTGTAACCCACAGTGGTACAGTACTACTGTTTTAGACACATAGACACAGCTTAAGAAAAGTACAGTAACACTTGGTTTTACAGTGCATAAAACCCAAGTACAACATTAAATTCTTTGAACAATGTGGACTGGATTACAAGAATGGTTCCAAGATGAGCTGTAAATGGCTTGAGATGGGTGGATATGTCCTTTGGGAGTTTAGAATGTAATTGTCAGGATGGCTTTTAGCAAAGCATTACAGGAGCCCTCTCAGACAGTCCCGTGACAATTGGATAATTGGGGATAATGAGGGAATAAGTGATGGCCATTTCCTAGAAATACGTACTCATAATATTTTAATCAGGGAGGGAACCTTTTAACATCTTCTTTGGAGTATTAGTCCCCTGGATGCAATGCCAGCTTTTTGTCATTTGTTTTGGAATAGTGCTCCTAAACATTTACACATTGTGATTACACAGTAACAGTCATAATGAGCAACAGTATAAGTATTACTTATATAAGTTTATATAAGTTTATATTTATTGCACTGATTTTTGCTTAACACAGTAGCAGGTGACAACAACAAAAGTATCTCTTCTACCAGAAAATGTGGCATTGTAGCCTTTTACTGCATTGAAAGAAAATTTAGAATTGTTTCCTGCTTAACAGAGTAAAAAGTTCACACTGAGTTTCGGTGTGAGTCATTTATTTGTTCCATTCATTAAAGCTTCTGGGTCTTGTTTATATACAGCCGTTATGTGGCATTTCCAGACATAAAGGCTAACACCATGTGTGCACTGCTCATTTTCTACTTTTAGATTTAGTTGAGCTTTTAAGAGTCTTTGCATGCAGTTGCAGTTGTTTTGACTGTTTTGATGAGACAGTTGGCAATGTGAGAATGAAAGATCAGTGTGACTGTTAGCAGCTCTATGTGGTACAATTGGTCTCCATGGCAAAATGTTTCACAGCTGAACTTCAAGGGCTTTCTTCCTTGGTTTTAATCACAAATTGTTTTGTTTGGTTGTTTTGGACAAGATTTCTTATGTCAATATCAGACATTTTACATTGAGCACTCACTTCCTACACTATTGTAATAATAATAATAATGATGATGACAATAATAATAATAATAAGTATGCTATGATGAAAACACATCATTTCAAAGTGATAGCAGGCTGCATTACAAAAAGGAACAATGTATTTTTGACTCCAGCTTTGGAGACAGAAATATGATCGGTTTTAAACCAGCAAAATCCTGGGACAATAATAAATATGATATAATATCTATTTCATATAAGCCTTGTATAGCTGCACTATTCATCAAGTTGGTCTAAATAGCCTGGAATGAGGCTAAATCAATAGACTTGATAAAACATAGAACTTAATTGTTTTGCCCATTTGTGTTCATCCTTTGAGGAATCGTTAATATTTGGCTGTGCACTAATTGTAACAAGTATGTACTAATCCCTTTAATTAATTAGACTTGTTTTTAATGTCATGCAAAATAATTAAGATTGTTAATGTCTTTTGTATTGTACTTCTTTTGTAGTGTAAAATTGATTACTTTTATTAACTTTATTGATGTGGTTAAGGCTATCATTGTCTTGAAATTTGTAAAAGAACATACTATCTACAAACCGTTCCTTTTTTATTGTTCATTGAGCCCTTGATTTTTATTCTGGCCCCGTTCTGTTTGAGCAGGTGGTACAATATTTGCATTTGGGGGACAAATATCTAGCATGAAAAAGTGGAAATGCTTGTTTTCCTTTTTGTATCATAAATTTCATAGCACATTTATTTTACAAATGCATTATTAAAGTGGATTGAATGGATTTGTTCTCAGCTCCGCAAAAGACAAAATTAAGAAAACTGTAAAATGAAAATATTAAACTCTTGTAGCATTACTGCTGTGTCACTGTAAGTCACAGTAACCGTTTTCTTAAGAAAATCAGATTTGACTTGGAATTTTTACATCTCACATTAAGCACACCAACCAGCATACACCAAACCATGTAGGCCTTTGCATGTCTTGGTGCACCAGATGCCCCCAAACTGAAACCACATATCTTCATAAGTAAGTAAAATTAATGTAGCAGTGTTCATAGTATATAATGCCCTTCACTATCTGTACAGGAGTGACCAGCATATGTATATCGTACACAGAATGCTTTTGCCCATTTGTACCAACAACCAGACAAATAGCACACTCTACATACACTGCATAAACTACCAACATTTACTGGTGACAAAATTGTAACTTTCACATGTTCAGTAGAGTTTAAGTTTTCTTCTGTTCTCCTGCTGCCTTCTGCACTCAGGTATGATGATAGTGTGCCATTTTATAGCTGAATGAAAGTGCAAAACGTATTTTTTGTTCTAAAAGTCACATTGCTGGATGAGTAGTGTTTTAGCGTACAGTGTGCATGTAAAGAAACATAAACTACCAATGTCATCTACCAAAAATACATTTGAGATCAATTATTTTTTTTACTATTTTCTGTGAAATGTACGTAGTTCATATTCATATTCATTCATAACTGCTTAAATCGTATTAGCTTAATTGATAAGCACTTACAACAACAGTATGTTGTTGGTATGAATGTGCCTCAGGACAGAGCTAATACTTGTTTTTGAAGGGGGGAGTGGTGTGACATATGGATGGGGCCATTTTCACCTTCCAAAAATGTCCTCAGACAAAATCTGGTCCTGCCAGATGCCACTTTTTGCCTTCAGTCACATTATAGCAATTCAGCATGTCACAAGGGCAGAGACGGAACTGTAAAGATGTCAGATTCTGCACTGATAGATTACCTCATCAAGCACAATTTAATGTTGTACTATAGTACCATAATGGAGATCCATTTGGCCATAACTTGGTTAACTTGAAATTAACTTCCATCACCATCTGCAGATGTCCAACAGATACTTATATCAAATCTCACAGAGCAGAGAAAATGTGTATGGCAAACAGATTTGACAGTCACTTCTTAACAGAGGATTAAGGAAGTCCTCAGATTGCTTTTATCTTGCATGGAAGATAAAAATCTGTTATTAATTGTATAAAGTCACATGTAGTGATGCTAAACATGTACAAGCAATTTTTGTCATCATACATGAGAGAGGTTGAGACTTGAGGAAAAAACAATCTATGTTCTTTATGTGTGAACGGGTTCCAGGCTTTTTCTAAAACATGACACGGCACAATGGGAGGGCTGTTGTTTCTGACAAGCATCTAAGACTCCTTTTACATGTGTTTGTTCAACATCCTCAGTTGGGTATTGAGGTTTCTGGATGGTTCTGGAAGGTTCTTCATGTCCTGTTGAGGTTCTTCTAAGGGACAGGCACTCTTGCAATGTTAAGGACCACAAAGAATTACATTAATTAGACCAATGGTTTAGTGGCAGTTTATACTTCATAAAATTAACATGGCGCTACAGTTGTGATAATAATTTATATTTCTATATCCTGTCAACTAGCAACTTTTTTGGAATAGGGGTTATACGTAGTGCAGTGTGCACAATGAATACAGTCTTCAGTTTCTGTTGTTTGCTTTGTGTGTAAGTTTGTTTTTGTGTACCATTTAAATCTGATTTGTCCATTAAGACAAAGATCTAAATAAACGAGAAGTGAACTTATCTATCTTTGACTCTCCCTTCCTTTCAGTTTGTTGCTCAGCCCAACTGTCAGCAGCTGCTGGCGTCTCGGTGGTATGATGAGTTACCAGGCTGGAGGAGGCGTCACTGGGCAGTAAAGCTCATCACATGTATCTTTTTTGGCCTCCTCTTCCCACTGTTATCCATCTTGTACCTGATATCACCAAAGAGCCGCTATGGCATGTTCATCCGTAAGCCCTTCATCAAGTTCATCTGTCACACTGCTTCCTACCTGACCTTCCTCTTCCTACTCTTCCTGGCCTCGCAGCATATAGCCTCTCCACAGCCAAACTATCAAGGCCCACCTCCTACCACGGTGGAATGGATGATACTGCCCTGGGTGCTTGGTAACAACAACCACACATAGACACACACAATAACATGTCATGTCATCTTATCATACAGCCATACACTACAGTTACTCACATTTGAAGGAAGTCGAGCTAAAGTGCCTACTGTACCATTATCATGCGCATGCTACCATAACCTCTGCACAGTGGTTCTTTGCCAAAAAATGTATTTCCTGTGGAACTTTACCTGTAATAATGACTGCCATTGTTTGTTCATCTCTCCGAGGCTTTATATGGGCTGAGATCAAACAGATGTGGGATAGTGGTTTCCAAGACTACATAGATGACTGGTGGAATTTAATGGACTTTATAATGAACTCCTTGTATCTTGCAACCATTTCACTGAAGATTGTCGCCTATGCAAAGGTACTGTACATCTTAAAGCACAAAGTATTTGACAGACACAGATTCAAAAATATTCTTGCACAGTACATCATAGATTGTGTCAGGAGAAATTGAAAATAAATGGTATCACCGTATATTCCTGTATTTCTCAACTTGTCAAGTCAACTTGTGTGCTGGAAAATGTGAAACTGCAGCATCAGCTTCTTGTTTTCATGGATCTCCCTTTCTTTTTTACAGTATAGTGGGTACAAACCCAGAGGCACTTGGGAAATGTGGCATCCAACTTTGGTGGCAGAAGCACTGTTTGCCATCGCTAACATCTTCAGCTCCTTGCGCCTCATCTGCCTTTTTACGGCCAACTCCCATCTGGGTCCCTTACAGATCTCACTGGGCCGCATGCTGCTGGACATCCTCAAGTTCCTCTTCATCTACTGCCTAGTGTTGTTAGCCTTTGCCAATGGCCTCAACCAGCTGTACTTCTATTATGAAACAGAGGGAGAAAATAATTGCAAGGGTATTCGCTGTAATCAGCAAAACAACGCCTTCACAACGCAAGTTTAAGATCTTACATAAATTTTCCCTGACAAATCTGCGTTGTTAATAATTAATAAGTTTGTTTTTCAGCAGCACTTAATGTGATGTATGGTTGTTTGCTTTCCAGGCTGTTCGAGACGCTACAGTCATTATTTTGGTCTATATTTGGCCTGATTTCCCTCTATGTGTCCAATGTGCAACCAGATCATGAATTCACTGAGTTTGTGGGCTCTACCATGTTTGGCACATACAACATCATCTCCCTGGTTGTGCTTCTGAACATGTTAATTGCAATGATGAACAACTCCTACCAGCACATTGCTGTGAGTGGTGGCGTTTAGCTGTTTTACGGTTTTTATAGTTTTATACTAATTTGTCTTGCAGACCTTTGCACAAGGTTTTCATTAATTGCTGTTTGTTTTGCTTCTCAGGATCATGCAGATATAGAATGGAAATTTGCTAGAACAAAATTATGGATGAGCTATTTTGAAGAAGGGGGCACTTTGCCATCTCCATTCAATATAATACCCAGTCCAAAGTCTGTTTATTATCTAATTGGATGGATCAAGAGGCATTTGTTTAAAGGACCAATCATTAAAAGGCTTGAAACCTTTGAAAGTCTGGGGGTAAGGAATTTCCAAAGACTTGTTTTGATCTTTGTCATTGGCACTGTGCTGAAAACATTTTCAATGCTTGTCTGGTATTATAGCCTCAAGGCAGATGCTCCAAAAGAAATAAGAGTAGATTGAATTACTTGTTTTCTTTAATAAGGCAGGTAGTTATTAATATCATAGGACATTTAATTGAAAAGGGCTAATAAAAAAAAACAAAAATAACAATTCACCCTGCCATTACAAAGATAAATACCATGTTTATTATTTACCTTTTTTCTTTTTTTTTCACAAACTGTAGAGACGTGCAGCTGAAAATGTAAGATTAAACCATGAGTATCAGGTAGGGATTTGTTTTCCACAATACACACTTTTTTATTTTAAGATGAATCTATAGTTTAAAAAATATATGTGTTTTTGTTTAGGAAGTTTTGAGGAACCTTGTGAAGCGGTATGTTGCCGCAATGATCAGAGATGCCAAGACAGAGGAAGGGCTGACGGAAGAGAATTTCAAGGTAATATGCATATATTTAGTATTTCTTCAATACTGACATTTTTTCATTGCTCTATAATCTCTGCTTCTCAATAATTGACAGGAGCTTAAGCAAGATATCTCCAGCTTCCGCTATGAAGTCCTGGGAATGATGAAGGGTAAACCTCAAGGTGGGGTTGCAGGTAGTGTGGCAAGCTCCACCTTGGCTTACCCTGGAAACTCATTCAAATATTCTCCGACATTTCCTACTGATGAACCCCAACAGAAGCTCAGCATGTTTGATGTGACCACTGCTGCTATCTTGCAGAGCAGAGTTGTCAATACCACGAGCTCTGTGGTCTCTGACAGGCAAACCAGTGGTTCAGTTGTTCTGTTCAATACAGACCAGTCTCACAATAAGCTATCCAAGGCCAGGTTGGGTGCTGGGACCCTCCAGAGACAGAGCAGAGAGCTCTCTCAGAAATGTGATGAAATATATTCACTGTCAGAGGTAGATAATTCAGAATCAGGTGGCCGAAATCAAGAACAACTTCAGACTGACAAAGTGATTGTGGAGGTTTTACAGAAAGTGGAGAAGGACATTCAGGGGACTGAACATTCTTGGAAAAAACAAGCGAAAAATGGGCCAAAAAATATAAAAATCAATCTGTCTGCAAGTGAGAGATGCCAATCATTTTAAACATCTTGGGGTTTTCTTTCATTCATCTACCAGTTGTAAAATCCATTAGTTTATCAAAATCAAACTAATTTTGTCATGGTAAACAGTACTACAGTTGGATAATATATTCCGTTGGAATAATCTTGTGTCCTGTGATGTACATAATGGCATAATCATATATTATCTCACATTATATAACATTCATTCATCTCTGGTAGAAGACAGAGTACACAATAATACTGGGTGAGGATTGATTGCAGTGACTTGATGCTCAAGATATTGGAAAGCAAGATAGTAATTCATGTTTTATCTTGAGCATTCAATTTCCCAAGAGCTCTGACACCCTGCAGTCTATCCTCTTTACTGCCATCTTGAACGGCCCTCTTACTCTGGAAGTATGTCTAAAAAGTATCATGCGTATGCTGACAGTATCTAGTACTTTTCAATTATAACTCAATTATCAACTGTACTAAAAGAAATCATCAAAATTATTCTAGGTTTACTTGTATTTACTATCTAGGCAAATTTTATAGTGCCTTTGGACAATTTGTCCAGTTGATGTGGCACCTGGATTAGATAATTCAGATATTTGGCTCGACTTATTTTATTCTAGTATTACTGTGCTAAGCTGTTCAGGGAAAGATATAAAGTTTTACATGCAGTGTATTCTTGTTGAGATTTGTTGCAGAGTTTAATCCTCTGCCAAGTGCTGTATCGACTATAACTTGCAGGTGCAAGGACCCTCTTGTGATCTGTGTAATTTTGTAACTTGTAATGAAATGAATTTGTGATTAAATAAAATATGAAATCTGATTCAAAATGCAGTATTTCTAACTTTTTTAGACTTTTTGACAAAACAACACATTGCTGCCCTCTCTGAGGATGTACTCTCTCCACTTCACACATACTAACTTGACTGATGTTAAGAGAGTAGATGCCTCTTTCACTAAAGAGGAACTGCAGAACCCTTCTCTTTCACTTTGTTTACTGGGGAATAGATTTCAGTAAATAGTTTGTTAGCTTCTTTCTGGTTGTATATACGGTGATCCCTCTAACATAATGCACTAGATACACAGTTTACATGGACGTCCTCGTTCTGAGGGATTTTTCCCTCATACTTTTTGACCTGTCGGAAGTATTACTTAAAGCTCCCATTGCATGCTTATTTGCAGACTAAATTCCAGTGTGAAAATGTGTCATGCAAGTGATACTCTATCTAATTAATAAGATGACCAAACCTGCCTTAGACTGTCTGTGTGAAAATTTATTCACCATACTCTCCATTACACATGTAACATGCATACATACATTTATATATAAATGTATATTATATGTATATGTATATATGTGTGTGTATACGTGTGTTCAATTGACACCTGAATCGCTTCAGTCAGTACCATAATACAGAAGGTAAAAATACACAGTATTCTCATAACCAGGAAACCACATAACATTGCTAGAATCATTTCCAAGCCCATCATGTTTCTCAGTGACTTTGTCCAGGTGAGCAACTTCTACTCATTCTTTAAGACAAATCTTCAGATAAATCAAACCAAGCATCATTGTCAAAGAGTAAACCCCTCCTCTTGGTTTAACCCAGCTGACATCACCAATACCATAAAAACCAGGAACTGCTATGCAGTCCCTGTTTTCAAACAATACTCCTGCATGGCGAGTCTGAGCAAAAAAAGCAATGGTAAGTATGAACAAAGCAAACAATTAAGCAATATTGAAGCCAGCAGCCAAATAAAAGTAACTTAAACCAATAAATGGCTGTGTGTTTGCTTTAACTCACAGCTATGATATGATATAAATTGTAACATAATGCTAACACAAACAAACCTGGAATAGTAAGTGAAGTAGTGTAACTTAAAAAAATGGCAAATTAAACAAAATGATAAATAAGGCTTGGTCACACTGCCTTGAACTTTAACTTTAACTTCAACATATTTGCCATACTTCATAACATACAGGGGGTGAGTGATAAAATCTGTGGCCTAAGGTGGAAGATGATTTAATTTTATGTGCATGCAGTTTCATGCCCTTTTCACTAACCCTGATCTAAATGCTGCAAAAACCCAAAACATTTGATGTTGAATTACCAGCTTAATTGTTATGTTTAGGAGCCCAACCAAAATTTAACACTTACTACCAATTGTTTTAGTTCCAACTCCATCTAGTGGTTTGATGATTCAGTGTTAAAGGATTATCAGACATGGAGTATGTAAACAACTAGTGCAGCGTTGTGGGCTAAATAAACTAAAAATAAATTTGTAAACAATGGTGTCACAACTTTAGATTTGTTGAAAGCTGCATTCAGATACATAGTTGCATGGATTAGTTGCTTTTAACCTGCACTCAAACTCTGAATTAATTTGAGATACAGAAATCACTGTGTTATTGCTATTAGCATGGTATTAATTTATGGCAAATATGCATCCGATTTCTTAGTGTTATGCTGAAGAAATTTAGTTACTATGTCCCATGTTTGCAAAGATATTCAATTTTAGTCCAAAACTTTAGGCTCCCAGTAGCCTGGTGTGCAGGGTGAAGTCTTTAGGTTTCTGTTTCCATAGCAGCTGAGAAGAAGTCATACTATCTTTAGGAAGCCAGTCAAAAACTGTTTTGGTCTGGGAGTTATATTCAAAGAGCTCAATTAATTTCATTGCTGTCACATTTTGCCTATAATTTCTACTTAAAATGAGTTTCTAAGATACAAAGAGACAAGACTCTACTTGGGTCTCAAAACTTACACTATCTATTCATTGCAACACCTGCAGTGTTTGTGTCTGTGTGTCAGAGTGTGTGAAAGTGACTGATTCAAACAGAGTGTTATGATTCAAAGTGTAAAAGCAACGCTGCATTTAATTATCACTGTAGTGACTCAGTGGTTGCCGTTATTTCCCCATGCAAGCAAATATAGAGTCTTTAGTTTGAAACTGGCTGCTCATTGGAATGTTGGGATAGTAAAGTTAATATATTCCAGTCTTTGGGATTTTAGGAGACATAAAAGGTCTGGACAGGGACTTTATTCATTAAATGCTTTCCAAAAGGCCTTGACTCATCAAGATCATAAGAGCCTTGCTGCCTTTAAAGTGTCATCTTTTTGATAGACATATGCTTAACTGAGCAGTGTTCAGTAAAGCATATGAACTGGTGGTGTTCTGATATTTTTAATTTAGTTAAACATTAGCATAATAAACAAGCAGATCATGGTTTTTCACTCTATCTGTACTGTAGTAATAGATACTTGTTTTTAACAATCCATTTGCCTGCTCACATGTGGAACACATGGCTAGCCAGAGGGTTGAACAATGTGTGGCAAAATGAATGTGAATAAATGTGAATGGTTTTAAGTGATGCCACATGGGTAACAATACCCAGTGGCATAGCTTTCCAACAGCTACAAGTTTAGAACTAATGATTTTTGAATGGCTTGAACAAAATCCTAGTCTTTTCATGTCGTCAAAAAGTGCCATGTGTAATTTGCTTATTAGCAAAGAGTAGTAAAACTTAAGCATATTTTTATAGAAACAAAACATTATAAAGTAGCTGCTTTAATATGTTTGACATGTCATCAAGTTTCATTCTTGCCTTGATAGGAAGTATTTAATAGTTCAAATAATGATTCACCTCAACAACTTATTACCCCTACAATGTAAAAAGGTTAAGTGAAAATATTATCCTTGTAAAAAAGTGACCTGTGAGACTGCCTGTGCTCCCTCTCACCACTAGGTGGAGCAAACTACTTCCTGAAAGATTAACAATCAGCTCACAGGCATTTATTCAGCGCAGAGACTTTGTAATGTTTTTTTATGACCAGCCCAGATAAGTGAGACTTCTGTAGAAAGACGACAGCTACATTCTCTCTCAATCTGTTTACTATATATTTCTTAATGTGCTGCTCAGCTTTGGGGCTTTAAAAACATACGTTGAACTATGTTAAGATAAGATAAGATGAGATAAACTTTTATTAGTCCTGTAGTGGGGAAATTCTCAATTTCTCAACTTTGTAATATTGACTGACAAGTTTATTTATTTAACCAATTTGTACCAATTTGTACCAATTTGTCCAGATAATTTTACTATTTTTTTAATCTTTGCTCACCAGCTGTAGAGTGACTTCAAAAATTTCTGCAAAAGTCTTAAAACAAGTGAAATAAGCAAGCTGAGAATGTTTCTACATAATAAATAATTTTGTGAGAAATATGGGAAAAATAAAATATGGGAAAAAAATATAGGAAAAAAAAGCCAGTGTGTGAAAGTGGTGAAGGTCCCACTTGTTAAAATGATTTCATATATAAAACAATGCACTAAATACAATGTATCAATATTCATGACACAAAAAAATGGTAAAACCGAATGTATTTGTGCATAGAAGTTTGGTAGATTCTGGGTGGTCCAAGCATGCTTGTAAGTATTGCCATCCTCCTTGAGTGGAGGGTGAGACAGAGTGGTATATAAGCTCCCACTCAGTCTTCTCCCGTCACTCTGGGTCTGGAAGGGCTAAGCTAAGAAATCAAGGATGAAGCTCCTTTTTGTAGCTGCCTTTGCACTCTTTGTGCTCTCCACATTTGACAAGGCTGACTCTTCAGCTTATGACAAAATTGTCGCCCACAGTCGCATCAGGGCAAGAAAAGAAGGGTAAGCTTATCATTATTGTTAATTATGATTATATAGGAGTTGTCAGGTGATGTCATGTTATTTTGCATGCAACATTATTGAGCCTTGAGCATAACTACATCAGTAACTCTTAATATTTCTGCACATTTCTGTTTTTTTTCTGGTTTTTAATGAAATCTGCTATATTGTAATTCAGTCACAACTACAACAAATATTGATAATTTATGGCAATTTATAACATAATATGCCATTGAACAGTAGTTATGAAATCATAACTCAAATCTGAAAAACCAGTTTCATATCCAGAAGGCGTGAATGCCATCATTCATGTTTGACTGTCTGGTTTCAGAAACACCAGGTTTAGTTGCCAAACAGTTACTCACACTTTGACAGGCTGGTCACATAATCATTTAAAAATGAATTATTTCAGAATTTCCATGGAATCTTACTCCAGTGTTTTCCCTGGTGATTAATGCTTCATCACCTTTTCACCCTCAATTCTCATCAGACCAAATGTCTGTGCACTCCAGCAAGTCATGGGGACCAAGAAGAAGTACTTCAGCACTTGTCGTAATTGGTACCAGGGGGCCATCTGTGGAAAGAAAGCGTAAGTGTTGTTTCACTTTCCCAAAAAGACAACATGTTTCTCCTCTTTAAAGATAACGATTGCATTCAAATTCACCAACAGAATTTAATGTAAGCATTCAGCTTTTGTTGCATTGTAGCATTTCTCCTTAGTGCCTGCTTCTTTAAGGGTTTTTGTGGAAATATCAACATTTCCATAGAGACAGACATCTGTTATCTTACTTTGAATCAAAATACCGGCTTAAAATAAAAGACACATTTATCGAGGCAGCATTGAATCCTTTCTACTGAAGCCTGTCCCGTTTGATCTTATAAACTAAAAGTTAAGGTTCTCATAACTTAGAAAACCTGGTGGTCATTGGATGCCACAGTGGTGAACCACTGATTACAGCATATGATGTGGCTGCAAAATGCTGCCTTTATTCATGAATGGAAAAGCGTTCAGCTCAGTCATTCTTGACAACCTCTTTTTTTCTGATTGTTTCAGCCCTCTCAGCACTTTTATGTTATGTGAAACATGAATCAAAGCCATGCTTCTTTCACAGTCTTTCCCTCACACACATTCAACTTGCCCTTTATGCCTGCATTACGCCTAAGTGATGCTCAACTCTCTTGGCTTAAATAGGCTCTTCATGACAAATGCACACTGCTCACCAAGCTTGGAAAGTGATAACACTAGGAACAGCCAAAGAATTCTTTCTATTTTAATGAGATTTTGACATGGAGCTATGGAATCAGTCAAAAGATGGCTGAGCCAAGGTGAAGTCACACTGTAAACTCATTTACATTTTTTAGTATACTCATGCGAGGTGTCCTTAAAGTACAGCTTTAAACTAGTACTGGAGATTCCATTTTACAGCCATGTAAGGGCAACTTAAACAAATTAACTACAATTTAATGAATATTAAACAGTAGATGTGTGCAAATACAGCATGAACACACTACTTATTACAGTGGCACAGATCATATTATCTTCCTCAGCCAAACTTGTAACTCTCCAATCATTCCATTCACCATGTCTTCCACTGGCTCCCAAGATTTTTCCTTGTAGGTCACAAGAACAACAGAACATTTTCTTTATTTCAGTGCAGCTGTTTGTACAATTGTTTTAGATAGCATAACTAGCTGATTTAAAAGCAAATAAGTCCTCTTATCATACGTAAATGTCTCCTGCCACAGAAAATGTATGTATACTTTTGACATCAGCATCTCATTCCACTTTGATTTGGACTGATCAGGTCTAAAAATTTTATTCTAAATGGAATTCTAATTTCTTTCATTTTGGCAAAGAGACTTTGTGTATAAAATATAATAAAATATCTTTCCTGTTGTTCCATAAGCTACAAACAAGCATTACCATCTTCAACCAACTCACTTACCAAGATGATCTAATATGGCTTAAACTGCACTTTTTACTTGGATTGGTGCTCGGTATAACTTTATTCAGCCAGCCAAAGTACTTTCCTTCATCCACTGAGGTTTCATTCAACAAATGAAAAATATTTCTGCTTCCAGAGCAGCTCTGTCTCCAAGAAAATTTTGTACAACCAAACTCCTAGACTGCCCATTAGTGATGGGTTGAATTGGAATAAAGCCACATGTAGCTTATATTATGTTTGACAAAGTTATCACAACTCTCAGTGGAAAGGTTCTTTTTATAAAGATGCTGACAAGTCAAAAATTTCCAACTCCATGGCCAGACACAAACCCTCTGTGTGGGAGAGCAGTGTAGTGAGGGTTTTGCTGACTCTGCCCCAATGGGGGTTTGTGTGATCTCATCCCAGTCCGACTCCATTCAACTTTAATTCAAATACAGCTGTTGAAGGGATGCAGTTAGCCATGACACAGAAACCCTGGTCTGTATTCTGTCTGACACTTCAGCAGTGGATAACAACTATGAGCACAACTATGAGCACAACTATAAGCACAAAGGAAACAAGTCTATGCTTGGATTCTCCTCGTTTGACCCAAAGACTCCTGTTAGTGGTACATACGTGCAATGTTTATCACTGACTTTACAACCCAGACAAGCATTTTATTCTTGTGAATAAATGTTTGTATTTTATTCTAAGTTGTTCTTCTCAAAAAGTAAATTTGTGTTGGAACCTCATAGCTGTGTTTTTTTTTTTTTTTTTTTTGGGGGGGGGGGGGGGGGGGGGGGGGGGTTGTCCTTATGCAGCTATTTACAGTTGCATTTTGTGTAGCATCTTTGAACTGTTAGATAATTAAATCCAGTTACATATTTGTTAATCGTATGCAGGCAAAGTCATTATTGACAGTTTTGAACCAAAAAAGGCATGCATGCAGAGCTTTCCTGGAGTGCAGACCCTCCTGTATCACTACTCCCATATGCTATTAGCTGCCATACACAACTAAATATAAGGCTGCTTATTATGTTGTGACATTTGTAAGTGATCATTTTATGAAAGACAATAATTTGATAACGTTCTTACTATTTGTCATGATTATTTTAATTATGAGATGAAAAAATGGGGAAGAAGTAGCTTCACTGTTGAGTTTTACGACCATAAACACTGGGCAGTCTACAGTAATAAACTCCTCAACCAACTCAGGACACATGTGGTATTATTTACCCCTAATAAGTACATCTGTGGTGTTCTTTATATCTTGTGGGTTTTTTTGTTGTTGCATACATGTTAGTAATTTGAGGTGAAATGTACATCTCCAAATGTCTGGTCTTCCAAGAGGTGGAAACAATGCTATAGTTCCAACATGTTCAAACCTGCTGACACAAGTAGTATAGTTATGTTTATATGTAGCAGCTGTGCTTTGAATTTTACTATCCTCCTCAGGCTACGGTGTCCAGTGCGGTTGGCAGTATGTGGAGAGGAGACACTGCTTTTCATATGTTTGTCCCACAGCAATTGAAACTTTGTCATTTGTGTCTCGTTCATCTAAACAGTAATCACAATTCTCATTCTTTAAAGTGGAAGAGTCTGTAAAATTCCGTAGACAATTAAATAAACGGATTAGATCAAACATCTCCATAGTCCATACAGACCATCAATCCCTTTAAATGTTCTTAGTGTCAACCTAAATTTCCTAAAAATCAATTTAATTACACTGAAACAGAATCCCGATGTTTCTGAGGCTAACCAAGTGCCAAGTAGAGTCAAAACTAATTGTTTAGCTTCAAAGAAGAGGTTTTGGTAATATAAATCTACCACTGTAATGGTAGCGTAATTCTCATGGCACCCTTTCCTTTATGTTTTGGCCTGAGCTTTTGGATCTCATGGTCTGTTTGGATAATGAAGGAGATAATGAGTAACATCTGGAAACACTGAAAATACAAGACCAAAGCCTAATGATGATTCAGCTAAAAATATGGCAGCCAGAAAACAATACAAATCTCTTGTATAGCTATGTTGAAAGATGCTTGTAAACAATATTTCAAAGGATATGATATCTACTTGAACTGATGTCCACGTTTGTGATCTGTGTGGTTTGCAGGACTGTGCTTTATGAATGCTGCCCCGGATACATGAAGCTGGAGGGCATGCGTGGTTGCCCTGCAGGTACACTGTGTTATGTGTAACAGTTAAGTCAGTGTGTGTAAAGGTTAGATGAGGCCAAATTCTCCAGCTGTAGATCATCTGTGTGCTATTTCTGAGATCAGACATAAATACACTGGAAGATGATGTTGTAGCACATTACTGACCCCTTTAAAGTCATTAGAAAAACAAATTTACATCTAATAATGCTTTTTTGTAAATTTCTTTTATAGTGGCTCCAATTGACCATGTGTATGGCACCTTGGGTGTGGTGAAGGCCACCTCAACTCAAAAATATGCTGACATTTCTAAGCTAAGGCCTGAGATTGAGGGATCTGGTTCCTTCACTTTCTTTGCCCCTAGCAATGAGGCCTGGGAGCTTTTGGATGAGGTGATTCAAGAACAAAACATATAGCAGCAGATCCTGTCCATCTGTAAGGTTTTCTAACATCTCCTTTTCCTCATCTAACAGACAGTGAGGAGTGCACTCATCAGCAATGTCAACATTGAACTATACAATGCTCTGCATTATCACATGGCCAACAAACGCCTCTTAACTAAAGATTTAAGAAATGGAATGACAGTCACCTCCATGTATAATGACCTTGGTCTGCACATTAACCATTACCCCAATGGGGTGAGTATTATTAACATACCGATCTTCTTATAGTTTCACTGAAAACACTTTTCATTGGTATAACAGTAAAGTGTTTGTAATGTGCAGGTGGTGACAGTGAACTGTGCCAGGATTATTTACGGCAACCAGGTTGCCACCAATGGAGTTGTGCACGTCATTGACCGTGTAATCAGCGCTGTTGGAAGCTCAATCCAGGATGTCATTGAGGTTGACGATGACCTGACAACTCTGAGTGTAAGTACACTCATATGGGATTGATGAAGTAACACCTCAGGGAAAGGATTCTGAGCTAATTTCAAACACACTGCAAAGGTGGGTCATAGTGGGTTTAATATGGGAGTTTTCACAGCAGTGTGAGACAACTAACAAGGCAAAGACAACAAATCATTTGTTTCTTTACATTTATCAGGTATAGTGCACTTTTGTGAATATAACACTAAATTTTCCCAGAGTTTGCTAAAAAGTTACATTTTCTTTTCATCCATAGTGCCTGAGCACATTACAGATAACTGAGAAAGAGTGCAAGCATGCAGAGCAAACAAAAATATTGTGGGTGCATCAGTCAAAAAACAGATTTTCAGATGATTTTGTTGTTATATAATCCTCACATAATTGATTCTACTGTAGTTTGATGTATATTGAAGTTCACTAAACATAATTCTGCTGGCAAAATCACCTTCTAGGATATAGCTCAGAATTCTGGACTGTTGGAGAAGCTGGGTCAGTCAGGACATTACACTCTTTTTGCCCCCACCAATGAAGCCTTTGAGAGACTGGGCAGCGATGTGTTGGAGAGACTTCAGAGTGACAAGGAGGTCCTCAAAGGTAAACCAGACTTTTATTTTTAGAGGTTGGTCATTGTTCCTTAGTGCCAAAAAGATCACTCAAGCCCATTTATACCACTGCAGTAGGGAGTCTGGGTTTGTATTAACTGCAGCAAACTAGGACCATGAACAGGAAAAGAAACACGGAGGTTCCTTGGCAACATGTATGCCAGACTAAGTCACCCATAAAGTTTTTTTTCAAGTTCAGTTTCTTTCAATTCAAAACATATGAAACCACAGTGAACTGTAACCACACACATTTGGGAAACTGTAGATAATCAAGTTGTGTCGATGAGTAATAAAAATAAGTCTCTAGTTTCAAGTCATGCAAGAATTTGTGAGTGGAAAGTCAAACAAAGCATCACATCATTTGATGCTTTGTTAATGTTTTGGTTTTTTCTTTCTTTAATTTTAAATAAGTTGTGAGTAGGTCAAAACATTTGCAAGAATAGCACTGTTACAATTCTTAATCGTACTTCAAATGTACAGTGACTTGGAGCTCTAGAAAAATGAAAATTCTCGTCATTTTTAACTATAGCTTGTTTTACATTGACACTGAGAGGCAGGAAACAGCTGCTTCAGTGAGTATACTGGTCAAATTGGCAAGAACCCCAGACGTTTTTATTAGCCCACAGCTTGCCCTGTGCTCTGAGATCAGACTATTTCGCAGAAAGTTAAACAGAACTCTGAAGAAATCACGTGTCTTTTCCCTCAAGGACCCAAAGGATCCAAGGGATCTTGGGGTTCCCAGGGTGTTATATTGTCAACTGCAGTTTAACATGACAGAGAACATAAAACAGCCCATGCAGCCAACTGACGTACTGTGCATTAAAATTAACACTCAACTGGATTTTTACTGTACTTTTCAATCTTAATGGAGATTACCAACACACACACACCAATCTTAACAGAGCTGCCACGCAGAGAATTTTCCCACTGTGAGGCTAATAAAGGCTTATCTTATCTTATTTTACAAAAGGTGCTGGTTAGTGCTGAATCACAAAGATTCTAACCATACATCAAAACCACAATTAATTTAAAACTTTGTCTCACCTTTTCAGCTCTTATTAATTTCCACCTCCTGAACTCAGTCCAGTGCTCTGAGGCCATCATGGCTGGTAGCTCTTATGAGACTTTGGAGGGCAACAACATTGAGATTGGCTGTGACGGTGAAAGTATAACAGTTAACGGCATCAAGATGGTGCGCAAGAAGGACATTGTCACCACCAATGGTGTCATCCACCTTATCGACCAAGTGCTCATGCCAGACTCAGGTTAGACCCTAATTTCCTCTTGCTCATATTAAAGGTTTACTGCTTAAACACACATACTGTATCAGGTTATTGGTATTTTTCTGTTATCCATACTTCAATGTTGTTGGGATTTGCTGTACCCTTTAAGCTAAGCAGGTGATGGAACTGGTGGGAAGTTCCCAGTCGACTTTTGGTGACATGGTGTCCGAGTTAGGCCTTGCTGCTGCTATGAGACCAGAGGCTGAGTACACTTTGCTGGCTCCCCTCAACGTTGCCTTCAGTGGTGAGTGTGATCATTACATCATGCAAGACCCTCTAATTTACTCTCAGTGGTTGGCTAGATATGAACCCTGGCTGCTCTACACACAGTCACAGCTTGGAATAAAGGGGAATGTTTTTATTTCGCCTTGCATGCAGACTCATAAATTAATAGATATGTACATATGTGGCGCTTCAGGAAAATTGTGGCTTTACTGGGACACTACAGAAGCTTTATGCTAGAAACCCACTCCCCAAGAAAGCATTTCTGGAAATGACCCAAGGGGAGTAGAGATGTTTTGTTTGTGTCATTAATTGAGGCATAATACTTTTATCTTTACATACATATGTATTTAAACAGGAGTGAGGAATGCATGAGGACAGCTGGATATAACAGGAATCTCAAAGCATAAATTTAACTTAACCTACATGTACAGTAACCTACAAATCATGAGACATGACTTGTACATTAGGGTTAATGTTAAACCAAGCCAACTGTGCACTAAATCAAGTCATTGATAGCACACATGTCTTCGCTTACAGTTAGTATTAAAGCTACTGGTCACAGGATTTTGGGGCCAAAATAAGAAAATAAGGATAATAATTTTAATGGATTCTGATTCTGATATGTTTAATTTTTAATCAAAAATATTAAACCACTTTACCCCCTCTACAGATGAAGTGATGTCCATGGATCAGAGGTTGCTCAGGATTATCCTGGAGCATCACATCTTGAAGAATAAGATTGTCCTGGGACAGCTGTACAATGGCCAGCGGCTGGAGACCATTGGAGGAAAATTGCTCAGGGTCTTCATCTATCGCACAGTGCGTCCAGTGCTCTCTGAAGTCTGCCCAAGAATTGTCTCTGGGCGCCACCACACATACACTATATGCATTATCCCTAACATTTTGACCTTCAATCCTCATATCATTGAGGCGTAGCCTTAATCCCCATTGCCTTTAACTTGTGGATTATTTCTGCAGGCTGTGTGCATTGAGAATTCCTGTCTGATAAGAGGCAGTAAGGAAGGAAGTAATGGGGCACTTCATCTTATGAAGACTCTGTTGAAACCAGCGGAAAAAAACATGTTTGAGATTTTGAAAGAAAATGGAGGCTTTAAGTAAGTATAGGGCAATATTAGTGAAAATTGACTGTGGTATTAAAATGCTGTATAATACCCTGACCACATCTTTCTGTATCTTTCCATTAAACCCACATGGCACATATGGGAATGAGAAAGTGCTGTTGTAGCAATATGTCAGTTCTCAGTGGTTTCTGTAAGAGCCAAGCTAATGTTTTTTTTGACTATGCTGCAGGATCTTTTTGTCTCTGATGGAAGCTGCTGGTTTGACTGATTTGCTGAAACAGGAGGGAGACTTCACTCTGTTCGCCCCAAGTGATAAGGCTTTCAGTGTTTTGAATGAAAATGATTTGACCTTGTTGAAGGGTAGGACTCCAACACTCCCTTTACCTTTAAATGTGTTTCAAGCATTTACTTCACTAATTGATAATCACACAAAACACATGAATGATTTATTTCAGGTGACATAAATGCTCTCAGAACCATCCTTCTGTACCACATCAACAATGGCATCTTCATTGGTGGTGGTTTGGAGACTGGAGTCACAAACCTTCTCAAGACTCTCCAGGGCAGCAACCTCAAACTGATGTTTGTAAGTATTTAGTGTGGCATGACTGAACATCTTTAGATGACTGAAGTCAAAAGATTTTATACCTAGACCAAATCATACTACATATATCATTATTCAGTAAAATTAGGGTACTGTCACTCTTTGTAATCTGATAAAATCTTGTCATCAATTTTGAACCTTCAGGAAGCCAATAATATTATCCTTATACTTAAAATACAAGTTCACTCAAGCCTCTCATTTTGTGGTTTTCTTGTCTGTAATTGTGTTAACTGTCTCCCTCAGGCAAACAATACTATGCAAGTGAATACTGTCCAAGTCCCTAAATCTGATATCATGGCCACAAATGGAGTCATTCACTTCGTCAACAACGTCCTATATCCTGGAGGTACAATTTTCACCCAGTCAGCTTTGTAAATATTTCCTTGCTTATGCAAGCAAATGTATTCTCTGCAACTTATCTGTGATTTATAACTGTTGTTAAGGCCTGACTGCAGTTAACGCCCTGTGTTTCCTTCCAGATATCCCTGCTGGAAGCTATGATCTGCACTTGCTGTTGAAGAGGCTCATCACTTACCTAAATATCAAGGTGTCACAACAAAGCATGTCTTCTGACTATTCAAGCTGCAAAATTTATTAAGGGCAGGGTGCAGTTTTCTGTATGCAGGTGTTTTTTAAAATGCCTTCTGTGGCTTCCAAAATGCGATTATGTAATTCAACTTCAAATACAAGAGATGAATTTGCTTGAAAGCCATCTGGGCAGAGCATTAAGGCAGTAGATTTGAATAATCATATTACAGTGTGCTGGTTTGTGTTGCATTTAATCGTCAACATTTTCCACAGGTCACTTATTTATAGGTTTTGTTGTGCTACATACACAAAAATAATGTTTTCATATCCCAGTTTGTTACTGTATATCAACAGCTGTTTTGTTTTTTGGGTTTTTTTTTTTACAGTATATTTCAGGATTCAGATATCAGGAAATTCCCCTTACTTTTATGAGTAAGTAACAACATTATCATTTTTGTTTGCGTTTTTGTTGTTTCTTTTCCTTTTGTTTTTTTTTGTTTGTTTGTTTTTTTTCTACAATACATCATTTTTAATAACCTCAAAACTGTCATTAATGGCTTTATATCTCCTGTTGTTATTAGAGAGGATCGTCACTCGTGTCATCCAGGAAGGTACAGTAATGATGATTACAGAGTATCATCATCATGTGATTCCTAATCAGTAAAGTCTGACAGATTATATTTGATTGATAAAACTTTTGCATGTATAAAATTGGGGGTGGGGGGTTAAGAACTCTTGTGACTGTTGAGACGAACCCACACTTTTGTTGATCAAGATAATTTCACACAAACATGCAAGTACATGTACATACCTGCAGTGTTTGGTGGCTGAAGTAGAAGCCGTTAGAGAGAAGAAAAGAAAATCTCTTTTCTGCTACTGGCTAATTCATGTACTAGTCAGCAAAAAAAAGGAATAAACACTAATAAGTGGCACAGATTATGAAATGAAAATAGCTCCACCAAAATGATACCTCAAAAGTAGATTACAGAAATCATTTGATTATGAATCACATTTCTGTCAAAGCAACCTTTCTGATCCAGTGAAAGGTCCATTTGCTATGGTACCTGCATACAAATGGAAAATTCCCTGTATCAAGACGCAATGCTGTGCTGTCTGTAATTTCAAATTAGTGAGACAAGCCTCCTTTGCTTTTATAGTTCCTGATGTAACCAAAGTGACAAGAGTTATCCAGGGACAGCCTAGTGTCACTAAAGTTACCAGGGTCATTGAAGGTCAACCCTCCATCACCAAAGTCACCAGGGTCATTGAAGGCCAACCCTCAGTCACCAAAGTCACCAGGGTCATTGAAGGTCAACCCTCTGTCACCAAAGTCACCAGGGTTGTCTCAGGTAAATATTTCTTTTACTTGAATCGGTATGTGATTAGCTTTATATCATTTATGAATTCATGAATGCTGTCATCTACAGGTCCTCAGTATTCAGTCAGCACTGACACCAGAAACATCAACCTGGAAGGTCAGTGAAAATATAATCTTATCTAATAATGATCAATGGTTTATTGGTCACTTCTCTGTCCAGCAGTCAATGGTCAGTGATAATAGTATGACAAATGTGGTTGCATTGCAGGAAAATATTTACCCTTAGAAATATAAGTGAGATTCACACAAGTATTGCAATTAACTCCAAACATAAAAATGGTAAATTAATAGACAAACACACAGGATGCTACTTAATGACAGATTTAAAACACATTATGTAAATTCAAAAGATTGCAACTGTTTAAACAGGTGCTTACATAAAATGAATGAATGTAATGTGATTACTCTTCAAGCGTAACAGTCTTTCCTACAGAACCGTACAATGCATCTCTGCACTACGTATTTCACTTTCACTTCAAGGATTTTTTTTTTTGTCCTTCAGGAGTTGACCTTTCAGAAATAACCAACATTGAGGGGAACCCTGATTTTGATGCTGAAAGACTCACCAAAATCATCCAAGGTGAGTTTTGTTAGTTTGTACGTAGTGGCTTGGTAAGAATAATTGATATATATATTATCTTTCTGACTATGTTTGTTTGCCTTTATAGAAGGCGGTTCGAGAAGAACCACTTCCCGAAGAGTTTTAGGTAAAATTAAATAAATAAATAATAAAAAATCAGCCAGACAAAAAAAAGATCCTGCATTTGTAATAAATGTCTGTGAGTCTGTGAGCTGGTAGGTTCAGGCAGTCAATTCGATTTTGCTGCCACATTCACATTCCTGCAAATAACAAATAACCAATCCAATGCATCACGGTGGATGTTATTTTGGAAAATATGCTTAGATTTTTTCTTCTTTTTTTTTTTTTTGCTTTAAGTTGGATGAGAGGGTGGATGTTAATCTCATTGCTGCAAGGTAACTATGAGCCTACAGCTAGCAGCCAGTTAGCTTAGCTTAGCACAAAGACTGGAGAGAGGGAGAAACAACTAGCCTGGCTCTGTCCAGAGGCAGCAAAATCAGTGTACCGTCACCTCAAAACCTCATGTTATTAACACATATCCTATTTGCTTAACCTTCACCAAATCAAACTGCAAAGCATTTTACAGTTTTTATGCACTGGACTATTTCTTGGCCAAAGCATTGTTGCATTTTGTTTTTGTAAAGATTAAGCAAACAAGCTATAATATATTAATACATTTTTGAGGTGCTTATAGTTGGACGCCTTCACTTTGGAAAGAGCCAGACTAACTGTTTCCCATCGTGCACATGTGCTAAATTAAGAACATCAGCTGTTGAATATTTATAATTATCATACAGATGATGTCAGTCTTGTCATCTAACTATTGTAACAAAGAAAATAAGCATATTTTCCAAAATGTCAAACTATTCCTTTAAGCCATCTGTGTTTGTTTCTATTTTTGCTACCATGCTTGCCGCCCCAGTGCTCAAATGAAAGCTGAGCTGATTTTTGGCATTGTTGTGGCTGCCGTTTCTAACCACATAATGTTTCATGAACCTCATTGCCATCCCAACATCCACCTGTAGGCTTTGATCAATCTGTAAATCATGATAATCACTCCCCACTTCCTGCTGTGCCGAACTGTGTTTGTTGCGGGCAGTGATGAGATCAAAGTCAAGACACCAAACGTTTCCGAGAGTATACTTCATATTTGACCTTCACATAATCACCATTCCCTGTGAGCTGCCTGTCTGTCATGTGTTAATGGTTCTATCCTTTTCCTTTCATTACCAGCTGGCAACAGGAACAGAGGAAGGAACTAACCATGGACTGATGAGAATATCGGCGTTGTAAAGGCAGAGAGAAACCAAGTCCAGAGGTTAAACCTGATGTTTTAATACAGGGGATACACTTAAAATGTCAGTGATTTCAAGCATACTGTAATAGGTGAAACTGACAAAAATAAAACCATTCTCATAAACGATTTAATGGTGCTTTGAATGTATGTCTATTGTGAGTGTGCATGTCTGAATGAGTCTTCAGCATATGTAAACCGTGTTCTAATGAACATTTTGGCATGACTTTAAAGACAGGGTAACAGTAAAATCTTAAGATTTAGGGTAGTAATAAAAACTTTTACATTCTCAGCTTTTCAATGTCTTTGCTAGAGTTGAAGGTTATAGCGAGGAGATTCCAGCAGCTGCTTGAGAAGATTACTTATCTCAGCATGATAAAGAAGAAATGGTTACATGTTTCCAAACATATAATTTCTCTGGCTGTATAGTTGTTTGAGATTTCTTGTAAATGTTGTCTATGCCTGTGCCATTTGAAGCAATGTATCTAACTGAAGGTTTTCTCCTTTCTATTTTTCAAATGCCTGCTAATAAAGTGCATTCTTTAATATAAATACGCCAATTTAATTCTGAATGTACTTTAAGGCTCCTAGGTAGTCAACATTGGGTGAGAAAAGAGAACCAAGATTATGTTTGTGTTTTGTGAGCACAAGGTCCACAAGTACAAGGACCTTAAATTTGATTCAGCCATCATTTTCAGTGGCCCACTCATTTTTCTGTATGTTCAAAAGGGAGCCTGCCAGTCCACTTTTAGAAACTTCCAAGACATTATGTAGAATTGAAAATAAACATGATTTAATGTGCAACATGAACTCCCTTTTTCCATTTTCATGGACAGTATACATAATACACCACATAAATCGTTCATTTTAACTTTAACACCAGTGTTTTGCATTTACAGTGGCTATTACATAATGAATTTCTCCTCCGGGATAAATAAAGGTTATCTGATTCTGATTATGAAATGATCAACTCTGAATGATATCAGCAATATCAAAAGAATGTGTAAATCATATTTAAGCTGGTGTTTGTTATATAGCCAGCTGAAATATTCGCCTTGAGGTTTCACAGACATTGTGTGGCCTTTTATGTGTACACATTTGGGTCGGGCCCAGATCTTCTGTTATTTGGTTAAAGTGCAAAGATCTTCAGTGAAGTTTATAGCTTCTTAGACGGTCTCAAATAATTAAAAATCTGAGCAACTGCCAAGATGCAACGCTAACTCTTGCAACATACAAAAATACAAACATGGCAAAATATAAAAGGATTTTTTCTTAATCAATTTTACATTAAAAATAATTCATATTATGCAGCAACAGGCTTTATTGATCCAAACATCTGGTTAAACACTGCTTGAAGTGATTAAGTCATCATACTTAGTATCACTGTGGTTCCATTTACACACTGCTTTAATTATCAATATTTCAAATGACATCTTAAGTAAATCATTTTTGTCTGTTCATCCAGTCAGTGGCCTGTGGGAAGTCAAATTATAACTTGCATGCCAATTAAACAAGAAGTACAAAAACATGTAGCTTTATTTTTTACCGTACAGAGAGACCAACAGGTGTATGTATAAATGGAATAAAGGTAGCCCTTAAAACCTGTACGTTGCTGTGTAAATGAACATGCTAACATCTGTTCTGGTTGTTTCAACAAGTGATATGCTGTCAAACATTCACTTACGTTACACCATACCATGTTCACTTTGCACATGTCCGACTATAACATGTAAAGCTGACAGGCTTCAACACTGAATGCATGTTATGACAATTTAAAGTACAAGCTTCTCAGTTTGAAGCATGCATCTGCAGGCCACATTCTTCTTATACCTTGATAAAATAAATGCAATTCAATTCATGTTATTGCAGCTATTTTTCAGCATAAGGAAGGAATAAAGAGGTTTCATATCTTAAATTGGTCTTGTCCAGTATAATAAGGGTCATGTTGCAATTGACTGACTCTACTTTAATATCAGTGCAGATATTGATACAAATTTGTCAATTTATAATGAAAGTGCACTGGGATAAAAATGAATAATTTACCCAACTGTTTGATTGTGTCTTTTATAGGATTTTTTCCCTTCACTAAAATCCCTGAGGAATGACTGTATTTTTAGACTGTCGGTCACTGTTACGTCAGGTTTAACAAAAGATATTGAGTAACTATTTCTATTGTTACAGTAACATGCAAATCTTGTTACAGAGAGAGTGAAAATACTCTGCAGTCAGACACACAGCAGGCAATACTTTCTACATTTACAATGAGAGAGAGAATTGAAAAGACATGTGCGGGAGGATGCTATTATGTTTCCATTTGGTCTTCCACACTTTGGTTTTCCACACTGTACTCAGTGGTGATGTCCCAATCAATTATTAAGTCATTTATGAGACTGCTGTTATCACCAACATTAGATTCAGATTTCACTTTACTTGGCGTGGCAGTTTCCAAGACTCGTCACTATCACCAACAGACAGCTCATCCTTAAGTGAAACCACACGGGCAGCGTACACTATCTTTTTGGTCAAATGAGAATTCATTTATCTAGGCTTTTACTGTTAATCCTATGACCAAAGATTGACTTAATTATCTGATCATGCTCCAAAATGCAGAAAGTTTGCATTCATGTTCTGGAAGGCATGATGAATATGAGTATATGGGTATGACGCTCTTGATCTAGGATACAAGTATACATCATCTGACCTTCATGGAAGTTTCTAGTTGCTAGTGTTCTTTAAAGTTTTTAATTGGCCAAATCACTCATACATTCCAGAAGAGCTGTCTGGCCCAGTAAATGTAAATGCCTTGAATGCAGCTGTGTGAAAGTGACTCATCATCTGGATTCAACATTGACTCCAGTGCTGACATGTTCCTGGCACGGTGACTACTCAATCTTGAATGAGTTTTCATTGCAGTGCATTCATGTATAGACCATAAAATAAAATAAAGCATGAGATAAGAGAGTAATACTGAACATGAACCAAGTAGTATAGCAGGTTAAAATCTATACTTATTGAAGCAAACATGAGTCAGTGTCCCCCTTCTGAGTTCTGATTGGCAGTTCCAGGTCAGTGAAGTGTTTCTTTATTGTTATGACCAGAACAAGTTGCCTGAATTGACTGGGTTATTTTTACATTACGAATGAGCAGTCAGTGAAGTTACTGGCTATCTGTTGTTAATGCCACTTCACGTTACTGATGTAAGTGTACATACAGTTCAGTGGGTAAATTCCATATTATCTGAGCCAGACAACCATCTTTGTTGTCCAGGTATAGCTGGTTTTGTGAAGACTCCATGATAGCCTGAGAATGACAAATGTGTTTTGTGAGATAGACCTTCAGGCATCAAGATTTCCTTTCAGTGCTCCATTTCCAGCGTGTTGGCCTGCTCCCTTTTCTACTCTCAAAACTACAGTGATGTATTGCCTTTTCACTCAACATCTACTGGAGGAAAGACACAACACTTCATTAAATCCCCTTTGCGTCAGTGCTGTATTTTTTTCCCCACAAAATGTATAATTATTGCTAATTACAAGACACTATAATCTATCAGAGGTGTCATTTCCCAGTGGCTGATGGAGGAAATATCAGTTCTCTAAAATACATGTACAAGTTTAGTCTCCTTCATCAAACTGCACTATATTCAATGACAATCAGGTCAACTGCTCTTTTCTAACAAGTGAATGATACACACATTAATGTTTGCATTATTATTATCAGGTTTAACAACTAGCCCTTTTAGGCCTAATGCTAAGTAAGGTAAATGGATACTTTTGCTTAGCTGATGTGGATCTATATAGCAGAGTGACTATATTAGTTTTCCCATCCCTTATGTGTCACACAGAGGAGCAGATTCAGGAGTTACATAATCTGTCATACTCTGAAAGTCTACCAACAATCATTGCCAGTGCTACACAAATGGAGCCCAATAAATAATCTTAGTCTATTCCAATCAGACAATTTATTGAGCATCTTTGCCAAGAGCTCTAATGCTACGTGGCTAAAATCCTTTCTTTCTACAAGCGTATGTTGTTTAACTATGCCTTTGTGTACTACACACCCAAATGCCTTTGGTTAGCACTTCATTTTTACGTTTTATTTAATGTAAATTCAAAATTAACCAGCTTCAGTTATAAATACAGTCACAATTATTAATCATAACGAAGCCAATTATCTTTGACAAGTCTCATCTTATGGTTATGTGCAAAACATGTGCACTTCAAATTTTATTGTTTGTTTCCACTCATGAGTACCAAGATGTTATGTAATATCCAGGCACCTAAACAGATGGATGAGGGTGAGTTTATCATAAAAGAAAAGATTTCATGTACGTCTTAATAAGCATCTATCAGCTTTTGCTGAGAGTTATAAATAAAGTTTAATCATCGCACAGCAACATCCTCTGCCCTTACACCATCACATTGACTAAGGAAAAACTCCCAGAAAAAACCAACAGGGAAAAAATGGGAGAAACCTCCAGGTGAGCAACAGAAGCAGGATCCCTCAACTAGGATGGGCAGATGTGCAATGGATGTTGTACAGGAAGGACAGCAGTTAACGGTCATGAAATATGGGATAGATGAGGAATGTTCAGTCAGGGGAGAGCTGATGGAGGCTGATGGAGGCAGCTCCTTGTGGGCAGGCTGGGCCGTAAACAGGGAAAGCAGAATCAGCAGGTTGGTTGATAAGCAAGGACGGCAGGCAGGGTAGAAGCACAGGGAAGGAGGTGATGCAGGTGGAGGTTGGTGCCGGTGGATGGAGCTCTGGAGAAATCTGTGAAGACACAGAGAGAGTGCCAGACACCAAGGCCAGACTACGCAGTGTAACAGATAAAGACGGAACAGCAAATGTGTGGAAAGAGAGGAGAGGAGAGGAGAGGAGAGGAGAGGAGAGGAGAGGAGAGGAGAGGAGAGGAGAGGAGAGGAGAGGAGAGGAGTGAATGAGGTTCACTGTGTCCTGATGTGTCCCCCAGCAGTCTAAGCCTATAGCAGCATAGCTATAAAATAGCCTGAAAAACATGGTGACTTGCATAGTATTTTTGGCATACTGTATTTGACATACTGTGTATTGAGGCATACCAGGCATTTTTCCTGAAATAGTATGCTACTATGGATTGGAATGTATTGGAATGCATATTTATCTATGGACAAGTGTGGAAGAGACAGTCAGACATAGTGAACGCTGCAAAATTGTCAGTAAAAGACAAGATTACATTTTTAAGAAATTGTTTTATTTGGGAAAACTGTTAATTTAACCATGTTTTAATATAACTTATGGATGCAAAATTACCAACAAACATGCTGAAACTCCACACTGACCTTAATTAAGCAACAAGTTTGCCATCAGTGGCTAACTGATGAATGACAACCAAACTAATGCAAGTTGGGTGCATTTAAGAGAAAATCTTATCACCTTAAAAGTTTCATGTGGTTTCTTACCCAAGTTAGATCAGTAGTTTTTTTTTTTTTATTTAAACATCTGTGCTATCTTCAGATGGAGTCAATATTCATCTCCTATGAGAAACAGTCAGTCAGTATGTTTTATATTACTCAATGCCGGTCCAAAATACCAATCATTTGGCTCCAGGGTTGATACTTATGTAAACAGCAATAAAAAGCGCATGTGGATTAAATAAATTCCTGACTATGACAAAAAACACGATCCCCTCATTTACCCACAGTTCTCTCCAAATTTCATCCACCTGCTAAAGTCAGCTTTGAAGTGAAGGTGGCACAACCTAAAAACACAATATATTTACAATATTTAAACCCACCAGTTCTCAAGCGCTCAGTGAGGATTAGGTGATGTTGTATCTGCAACAAATGTGAAAGTCACTGAAATATTGTCACATGGAAGCAATAACTCAGTGAACAATATTTCAAGAACAAGCTATTCCTGGAATTGTTTCTGGTGCTGGACTGAAGAATGGCACCTGTGACCTGATGTCCATAGTGAATACTGCGAATATGTCCAGCACTCTTTCAGACGTATCAGTTTGATGTTATCAAATTGTTAAATACTTATGTGGCTTATCTTGATTGACTGATGATTCCTCCATATGGGCTGGATGCTGATCAGATCTTATTCTGGCTTATTCTGTATTTCTGTTTTATGCACTTTATGTAATTTCATGTGGTAGATTTTTTGTGGTTTAATTATCCTCTTTGTTTTTGAAATTACAAACCCATATTGACGAAGCAGTGATTTATACTGCATTACATAACACGCAAATCTGAAAGTATTTGTCATATCAGTGTGTTTTCACTACTGTACTCCTGTCGTTTCCATGGAAATGTAAGGTGAAATGAGTGCATGAGCAGTCCCTTTTGTACCTTTCAGAGAAAAAAATGGCAAAGATAAACATTTTTCCTCAAACTGAGTCTTTTATCCGTACATGTTTCATTTTTTCCCTCCCCAACCTTTTTCCCAGTCTGCGCCTTCCAAGTCAAGGCTCCTCTGTCTTGAATTTCTTTTGAAGATGTCACTGTGAGGTTTCCTGTCATATATCACTGTGCGTCTCACATTAATACATTCTCGCAGTGCTGAGCTACATTTAGCATCTTAACACTGAGACCAGAGAGATTACCAAAAAAAAAAAAAAAAAAACAACATTATGGGCAGCAATTTAACCGCCAGCTGCAGTCTCTTGTTTTTCCTGGATTCCATGGCTAGCCCAAAGCACAAGAGGGATCAGAAACACGCAACAACTTCACAAACAGTTTGTCCAACATAGGGATCTGGATTGAAAACCTTGGGTAGCGTTCAGTTTTTATGGAAAATACATAAAACTCCATAATAAAAGGATTAGATCCAGTATTTGGATTATTCTCTTGGTTTTGATAAATATGATTGAGCTCAGTGCAACCACATCACTGAGTATCAATCTTGTGTTTGGATTCTTGCTACTATTAAAGTATTTCAACTCAATGTACGATACGGTGCAGTTGTCCATTTGACCTGATGACTTGTTTTGAATTATAATCTGACAGGAGATGATGAAAGAACGCATGGGGATTCAACATGCAAATCATTTGTCTGTAAAGCAGTTCATCGCCTTCAGGATCAACACCTTTCAATACTTGCGCCAACCCAAATACTGGGAAATGCCTTAGTTGTCTCGAGCCCTGGCTTGCAAGATGGCTTGCATGACACAATGAGGATTTTAACTCTTTCAGAACCCTGCAAAAATATGAAGTAAACAGGAAACAGATAAGTTTATTACTTAACAAATGATGATTTCTACACATTTGAATGGCTGTTTGCCTTGTTTGTATCAGCTGAGCCTCCTGCTCAACATTTATGATCATTTTCAATGTGGAAAGAACAGCTGGGAGATGTTTTTCACTGCAACTTTACTACTTCCAAGAAGAATGCGGTCACTTGTCGAGATTGGAGTTAAGAAAGTCTCTTACGATGTTCAAACGAGCATTCTGCTTTTCTCTGGAACACATTCCTGTATTATACACATTTATTGGACAGTAGTGTCATAACACACTTTATTTTTACTGGATATTTACTTGAGTGCTCTTGACTTTGGTAACAGCTTGGAGAATATTTGATATTACTGTGCAAGAACAATACCATTTTAATTGGACGGTGAACCAACAGACCATGTGTTGGTTTGGCTTAGTCTGTGTTTTTTCATGACTCCATTTTGTGGAAAACTTCCACACGTTTTCCACTGTGCCAAAGCAGGACATTGCAGCATAGTGTGCACTGTATCCAAATGGTGTAAAGTTAGCCGTCACACCACTCAGTGATGTAACTCCTCACAATATTATATACCAAAACTTTTTCAGTTATCTTCTTGTAACACCAGCAGCACCAATGACAAGGCTGCACAGTGTAGGATTTTGCATGCTTGGATCCTGGACTAAAAGTCTTGCTCTCTGCTGCATCAGTTCATTTTTCTTTAACCAGTTTTCCCCCAGCTTTATAGAAGAGAGTGGTGTTTTAACAATTTAATTATTTATTCTGTGGCCTGAACCAGTTGCAAAATACATCTATCTTGCGGCTACTTTTCTTCACTGGAATCCAAGTCTCCACTGTTTTTTATCAGTAGGCTTAACAATGAACACACATGCAGAGAAAGAAGCCAATGAAACTCTAAATTATTTTACCACAGGGAATGATGTTGAAACTATCTACTGCTTGTGAATTCATAATTAAGTCATTAGTGCACAGATTCACAGTAGCCTATAAGGAGTAGAAAAGCAATATTTCAGTTTTTTCCTTCAAAAAGTCAGTTAGCTGGTGGCTAACACTCCTTCCCCTCCTCCAACAAGTTTCTGGGACGCATGAGCCACGTAGATGGGATTCCCTGTGCTTTTATGGTCCAGTTTTCCAGACTGCAGTATCCTCTCTGTCCAGTCTGTGGTTGGTAGGTAGGTAGGTAGGTAGGTAGGTAGGTAGGTAGGTAGGTAGGTAGATAGATAGATAGATAGATAGATAGATAGATAGATAGATAGATAGATAGATAGATAGATAGATAGATAGATAGATAGATAGATAGATAGATAGATAGATAGATGGTCTGCAGCTTGGCTCTGCATTTCTTCATCTCTACAGGGAGACATGCACAAAAACAATATTAGGAAGAAAATCATATGAATCATTACTACTTATTTCATAACACAGACTTCTAATTTCCTAAGAAATTCCATAAAAGTTGTTTTTTCTGGCCGAAAAACTTAATTGAGAGAAAAAAAGAGGAAAAAAAGGATTCATTAAGATCATGCCTTACCCAGTCTCATAATCCCCAGGGTCCAGTCCATCATTACATATTCATGTTGTCAAGCCGAGTTGAAACCACATAAGTTTATTTTGAATTCAGTCTCAAAAAGTGTCAAGCTACATTGCAGGAAAATGTGTATTAAATGATGTCTAAGATATTTTGAATTTTCCATGTGATGCAGTGGTGAAGTCCATAACAACTCGTGACTTGGAAATCAATATTTCATGATTCGGAACCACAGACAGAATGAAATATCAGTATGTTGTGACTTCAGATAGCTTGGAAAAAATGTTTAAAGATCCCTTTCAGATGTATAAAAAACACACTGCTTTTCTTTTTACTTATTATACTATATAATTTTACATTACACAAAAAGTGCAATTACAATCCTTAAACATTTTTAAAATGATCTAATCTTACTACATGAATCCAGAATCTATTCATCTGAGAAAGTTTAACTGCTGGCTACATAATGGCTTTTACTTTACTGAATGGTCTGCTCCATGCATGTGCTCTGGATGCTTTGAGTCTGCGTTTCACATTTTGTCTTCCAGGTGGTGATCTTCCTGTTTTGCATCTTTGCCTGCCTGTTTACGCTGGGTCAGCTGCAGGGTTGTCGGCTGGAGCCCCTTTTCACTGATGTTTCGCCCTCTGCACACTTCTGTAAGTTGGATGTTGGACTGTGATTGGCTGTCAAACAAAATCCTGCTTGCCCAAACATGCCTTAAAACTCACATTTGAGGTCAGCACAAAGGAACTTCCCTCACCAGCAGATCAATTTGAAAACCGATTTCTTTACTCTTCACATGCATCATTCAGCATACGTCAAATGAGCAAGTGAAGTAATAATAATAAGAAGAATCACCTTTATTGATAGTATTTATATTTTTGTATACACACACTGAGTTTGTCTTCTGCATTTGACCCATCTTTAGTTGAACACACACGCAACACCCAGCAAATTACATGCAGTGAAACACACACTGGAGCAGTGGACTGCATCAAGCACCCCGGGAGCAAATTAGGAGTTCAGTGCCTTGCTCAAGGGCACATTAGTCGGCTAATGGGGGGAGGGGGACCAATTGTCGCATTAATCACTCCACCGCACCCAAATTTTTCCTCCGGTGACCCTCCAATCACAAGCCACTTCTCCAACCTCTAGGCCGCAGCAAGCAAAGTACAAATAATACATATATAATTCATGGAGATCGTTGTCATTGTTAAGGTTTAAGTTTCACCATTATTTGGGTAATTTATTTTATGGTGGTGCACCTCACGACTGCGCACTGGATAAGAGCTACAAAGGTGTCCCAGGGTTGTATACATACTGAATTGCGATCCCTTAACACCATGTCCTGCCAGGTTATTCATACTCAGAATTCATTCCATTTTCACATTTTCAAGTTTTTCAGACCCTGAAGTGAGAACTGATTGTTTGGTTGTAGCCCTGAGATAATACAGTATAATACAGCAGAGCCACACCTAAATGCAGCTGATGAATTCCACTATCTGTGCTGGCATGCTGAGCACATCATTTTCCACACTTGGAAATTTAGTCCAGAGTGCTGGAGGTCATGATGTGTTGAGGCAAGTGGTGACATTGTTACTGTACAACAAGATATCTGTTGGCTTCCACCACCTTCATTGTGGGTTATTTTATATAAGTAAAGACTTATTTGAATTTGAGAGTTCTTGCTCATGTCTTTAGACAAATCCATATGGCTGAGACACACTGTATGCAGCATATTGTCGGTGAAGGTTCTCAGTCATCCAGGTCATGGTCTGTGTAGTAAATTCTTAGGGTATCTGGACTTGTTAGGGTTCTTGAAGACGTTTCGCCTCTCATCCGAGAAGCTTCTTCAGTTCTAAATTTTTTTGGTGGGGAGTGCAGAGTATATAACCTCTGTGGGTAATGAATTCCTGTACAAAAGGGGCTGTAAGTCCATAGGCTCATCCCTGAAGAGGGTTGTTACATCCACCTGGGAGAGATGACAAGGGTTGGTAAGGAGTCTGATGGGCCGTTGACCCCTCTAAGTTGTTGACTGAGTTGTTGTGGCCACCTGAGTCGTTATGGTAAAAAGGGTCATTAGAATGAGACTGGGCTGTGAATCTCCTGGGCAGAAAAGCCAGGTTAACAAAAATGGTTTCTTTTACTCCTCTCTCAAACCATCTGTCTTCCCTGGCTAGAACATGAACCTTGAACCTTGCTTCTATCTATCTATCTATCTATCTATCTATCTATCTATCTATCTATCTGTCTATCTATCTGTCTGTCTGTCTATCTGTCTATCTATCTCATCTTCAAAGGAGAGTCCCTTGGCTTTGAGGTGCAGATGGCCTGCTGAGTCCTGTCTGGAGGTGTTGGCTCTCCTGTGTTGTGCCATACATTTGTGGAGTGATTGTTTGTTTTCCCCGATGTGTAAGTCCACGCATTCCTCACTGCACTGCATATATCACATTATCTAGTTTGTATCTGGGAGTTTTGTCCTTACCACTGTGTACCACTTTCTGTCTTAAAGTGTTGCTGGGTTTGTAATGTACCGGAATCTGGTGTTTATTAAAAATCCTTCTGAGCTTCTCTGATACTCCTGCAATGTGTGGAATAGTAACGTTCTTCCTCCTGTTGTCTTCCTTCTCTGTTGTCCTCTTTCTGTTGCCTTTCATGAAGGACCAGTATGCAGCATATTATTCTACATCATATGCATTTCAGGGTAGCACTGTGGGTCATCAATCACGCTTTTTCAGCACTCTCTTTACAAGCCTTCACGATGATAATTACAGTATTTTTCTCTCTTAGAAAAGCCTGGACTGACTCCTTTTATTTCAATCATTCACTCCCTTCGGTTGCTTCTGTTTTACACATTTTACTGTGTTCTGCATCTTTACAAAAAGCATGTGTCTGATTATAGGAAGATATTTACACCTAAATTAGGTTTAGTACATATTTTAAACTTTTAATGTTAGCAACATACTTAATATGTTCCTTATTTTTTATATCTCCGAGGTTGTTTATTATCTGTCTTGATGTTGATGTAACAGACCCAAACTGTTTGGTCTTCCTCCCACACTTTGCTGCCAGAAGTATTTTACTTTCTTGGGAAACCGCACCAATGATGTTTGCTTGTGTTTGTGAATCTTCCATCGCTGGGTTAGTCATTAGCACAGCTCATCTGCTTGATATTCTTCAAATATGGTCAGTGATCTTAGGTTCACAAGCTAGATATTCAACATGTAAGATACATTTAACCCAACTCCTCATCCTGAATCTGGTTCATGATGTTTAGCTGACGATCGAACGTGGCCTGACAGAAACTTGACTTCAGTCAGGAGAAGCCAATTTGATTTGAGCAAAGGCTATTATTTGCAATGACCTCAGGCAGCATTATAGTTTCAAAATGGAAATGTGGTTTATCAGCTTAGCTGGAAGAAAAGCAATTACACGTCTCTATGTTTGTACAGTTCCAGTTCTGGAAAGAAGGTATGCAATATGTACATCATGAGCATTAATGTAAACTTATCCTCATGGACTGAAATTATAGTGACACATCTTGTCCAAATATCGTGTAACTATAATAATCCTACAGCAAAAGCACTTAATGTCCTGTTCCCTGTGAGTTATCCACAACCACATAAATACAGTTTCATTAGTTGACTTGCCCAGTCAACACTGAAACTGCCACTCTCCTCTGTTATTAATGTAATTACGGAACAAGAAGAAACAAGGTGCAAGCTGATCTTTAATCTTTTACATCTTGGATATTTTGGAGTCGAATATTTTAACCCTAAGATATCACAATCAGAACCAGAATTCCTTTATTTATCCCCGAGGGGAAATTCTTTTATGTTTGGACAGAACATCCTCCTTGAGTTGAAATTTATGGGAAACATACCTTAGTTTAGTGCAGATGACATCAGTTTTCTTTAAGTCATTTCTCCTGAGGTAAAGTGCTCATGCATGCGGTGCCGTCAGGTTGCTACAGAGACTCAATATGGCCTCTGGTAAAACAAATAGCTTTTTTAACAGCTGAGTGATTTACTGAAGAGCCCTCTTTTTTTATTATGATCAGTGCGAGCACTTAAAAGTTTACCTTCATGTCATACTCAATCACTTGCAGTATAAGGGCTTTTTGGATTAGATGTACCCCCATTCCATACTTAGCACCCTTTCAACCAGATACAGCCAGCAGTTAAAGTGGGCCAGAGTGTTTTTCCAAATATCAGAGCCTTGTTTCACTTAGAGAATGATAGCTCAAGACTCTGCAGCTTCTTGGAGTCAGAAAAGAACAGGATCTCTCGGCCCATAAATCACAGAGGAGGGAAAGGTTTACTAAGGTCTGTGATTCAGCCTCATTTCTTCATCCATCAGTCGAAGAAAACTTTTTTTAACTTAACTGTAACTTACGAGGATATCGATTGAGAACAACGAAAATTTTAGAAAATACACATTTATATTTCATGCACCGTATGTATGTAAATATACATTTACATTTCATGAAAGATTTGACACTCATAAACCAGCTGATATGATCTAACACTTATTGCCCAGTTGTCATTTTTTACAGCAGTACTGTTGGTACCTTGTGATTGAGTACTTTTACATTTTTTCTGCATCTGATACTCTGTCACTTTGAGTGTTTTTCTCTAAAACAAATGATTAGATCCTAATAACTGTATCCTGTCGTGGGTTTCTGCAGTTAGTCTGCTAACTACGTAAACAAACATTATTAAACATCTACTAATATTTTCTTTTAAACGGATTCAATCTTCAGCTGTTGCAATCTCACTTATGGGCGACTTATTGTCTAACTGTATGCACTGTGGGGAAAATTACATGTTATGATCCTCAGCGGACCGTCGAGGGGAAACTGTGACTTAAGGATCTGATGTCTGTGAGGAACTGCATTGATTCATATGGCTTTTATTAGCTGTGCACAAGAGGTATGTATTTGCGTCTGAAAAATAACTAAATGTGCGAGTGAGGATACTGCACTGTTTCATGTCAGCTGTTTCTTTTTTGTTTTTTGCAGCTTCAGTTGGAAAAGACAGACAACATGAGTTCTGACACCAGCATTAATTGGAATCACATGTCATCTGGTTTCCTCTCTGTCCTGGTTGCATACTTTCTATCGGCTTCTGTCTATAGTTATGTTATAGTTGCTTCTCGAAGGGTTAAAGCAAGGCGTCTGGACTTGTGAAGATTGACTTGAAGACGTTTCACTGCTAATCCAAGCAGCTTCATCAGTTATAGTTGCTTCCATCATTTTTTAATGAGTCAATTTGGCTCACAAACAAGAAACACATGGAAGGAAACTTATCACTCGTTTTACACTTTTTCATGCACTGGTCAATACAAAATTTGCATTTGATGACAGCATAAATTGTTCTATACTGTATTTCAGCATCTGTTGATGTGATCACCCGTCATGTCCGCTTAGTTACCTTCATTTGGTACTGCAGTGAAATAGCTCCCTCGTTATGTTGATAACCTGCACGTTAATACTGACTTCAATAATCACAAGTGACCACTGCGGTCGATAGGAAGACTAAAAGAAAGCACGATTTTAAACTGGCACAGAATTGTTTCCAGTAGTCTTAGTTGTCAGAAATCTTAATCTTTATGATAAAAATTACACACATAAGCCTCACGAAGCCCAACATTAGCGCTGCAGAATTTGTGGTTTTACTGCCAAAAGCTTTTCACACCAAAATGTCCCATTTATGATAATCGCTTTGCACTTACAAGTCTGTTATCAATGTTGTCTTTTGGTAGCGAATGAAATAAAGGGTCCAGGAGCTGCTTCACACAGGTGAGATGAACACCTTAGAAGAAATGCAAACAGCTCTCTGCATTTCCCCATATATTATTCTGATGTCTAGCTTGTCCTTATTTCAAAGGGATACCAAACCAAGAAGTCATCATCGGGCAATTTTCAGCACTTTTTTTTTTTTCCATACCACGTGGATCCTGACATATTCATGTGACATACAGTAAGTTATGGAACACATATGACTTTTGGAGTATACAACACCATATGAAAAACAACAATAAATTACTGACATAATTGCATCCATAGCTGGAATAATAACAGAAGGAGCAAAAATAAATAAATAAGTACAAAACTGATCTGTGGCATGTAACTGACTGATTATTAAATGTAATGGCATGTTTTGATGTGCTCAGTAATTAAAGTGAAGACCCGCAGTCTAGGAAAATAGGAGGTCAGACAAAGGGAAACTGGGGCAAAACAGTTTGTATTTAATGTGGAAAATGAACATCATAGAAGAAGATATCTGCAGTACAGTCTGTGAAAATCAGTGGTGCAGAGCTGCACTATGCATTCACGTCTGGTTTCATCCACTGAATCTTCTCATGAATGAAATATTTACATTCAGTTACATATGTAGGTGCCACCAGTGTAAATAAACAGAGAAGAAAAAAATCGAAACTCCATGAACATAACATGAACAGCTTAGTAACAAACAAACAAAAAAAAGATATTTTTCTTTCTATTTTTCTTCCACAAGCACGTGAATATCATCTGACTGTTGGCTGAGTTATCAACCCTCATTCATCACTGGGTCTGTTCATTCTGTGCAAGGAATGCAAACGAGCTGTTTTAGATTAAATAAGTCTTGTCTGCTGCAGCCAGTGATGGAGGACAACAACAGAACAATGACAACAAGAATAGCAGTCATGCTGTTATTATTATTGAACTTTTAAGAAAAGTTTAAGGAAAAGGAAACCACAATGTGATTTTGTTGCTTTCTTGACAAGTTATTTCTCCACATGTATGGTTCTATAGAATTAAAGGAAATCTGAAACACTGAAGGACGCGTGTGTTGTTCATATGTGAAAACAGCATGAAAGACAGAAGATGTGAATCACCAGACTGTTTCAGTTACAGACATGAGTTGCTGTTAAACTCAGTATGACAAAACACAGCAAATTTACAACTTCCTTAAGGAGCGAAGTAGCACAATGGTAAGCATAACCCACAAGAGCCATATGTCACTATAAAGTACAAAGAGGTTAAAGTACTGCAGAGTGTGTTTACTGTGACTGTATTAAAAGGAAAATCATCACAAAATTCTCTTGTACTCACTTTGACTTGGTGATAATTTTCCCACCAAAATAACCAATAATAAACATCAGTTGTTTAAGATAAAAGTGCTTTGTTTATGCCATAAGACAGACATATCACTGGGCATCGCACAGGTAAAGTGGACATGAACATGAGCTCGAGTAGGACGGTACGTGTGAGGAGTGTGTGCAGTCTGGTCCCTGTGCTGTGCAGGATGCATGCTGGGAACCTGTCAAACTGGTGAAGAGACTGACGTTTATCATACGCCTTTTCTTCACACTCACAGAGACTATCCGAGCTCGCGCAGAAACTGGCAGCAGTCAAGAGTGAAAAAGAAAAGATGACACGAAAACTGATAAAAACACAACTTCTGACTTAATTGTGGTTATAATGTTGGTTTGCTCTGCTGACTTTTAATGCCTGCAGGCTTTTTTAAATGCCCATATGCTAAGAAAAAAAAAACTTTAATGGTCATTAGTGGCACATTTCTGCCAAGCTGTAGGTCTAATCATTTCCGTGCTCAGACCAAATGCTTAAATTATGAGGGTTATAAAATGGTTTAATGAACTTAAATCTACAGCAGTATAAACACAACTCTTTCTCCAGTGGTCACGTCACCTCTTTCCGTTTCAGATTGGACTTGGCGCCCTCTGCAGATAATGGTCTTCACCAGTAAGACTGTGATGACTGTTAATATCACATCATGCTTATAGTCATTAGCAAACATTAAATTACTGCAACTGATATTACAAGTGTGCACATATCCAATTTCTTCCATGCTAAAATGTTCTTATCTTGATCAATTTTCCACAATTATCAAGTTCAAAATATACATGTGCAATAGATTAGAAGCCGTATAATGTGTGTCTCTATGTCCAGCATGACCTGCTATGGTTTCCAGATCTGTAGCAAAAATTCTATTGTGATTTACTGCAGTTGAGTTTTTGTTTTTGACCAAGGTGTTTCTCCTGAACCTGTGATTCAGAGCCCTGAGGGTGGACAGCAAACAGGTCCCATGTTGCATTAGAGTGGATAACTCCTGAACTCATTCATCAAAATAATGTGAGTTTTGCCAGAAATCATGTGGGAACACAACTTCGTCAGTAGGTGGGTTGCATTCTGGTATAGTACAAAGCCTATTTGCCCATTGCCTATTTCCGATCATTTCAATTTGCTCAATTTATTTTGAGAGTACTTAGCGGGACTAAGTCTTACACGTTTTATGATTCCCTGGCGTGTCTTCCGGTTTGTTGCAAATTTAAAGCATTATGATGCAGGGCTTTACTCTGAAAATGCTCATTGATACGTCTTGCTATTATACATGTAGCAGTGTATAATAACATACCATAACTAACATCCTTCCTTCTGAAAAATCGGGAGTTTTGTATCTGTGAACAATTAGCATACTTTTTCGGTCGTTACTGCCTTGTTCAAGTTGGTCACTGTACTTTGAAAGTATTCACTAGGAAGTATATTGCTATTACACTGACAATAACTTGACTAATTTTAAGTGCTGCAGTTCCCAATGTGTCCACTAGATGGTAGTAAACACCCGTGATTCTTTATTAACTGTCATCTCCAAAGAGTAGAGTACATTTAGGATGAATGTTTACTGCCCACTAGTGGGCGCAATGAAGAACTGCATCACGTATATTAGTCAAAGTCTTGTCGATGCCGCTATGGTAGCGTACCAACACTTCCTGTCAATACTTTCTAAATAAAACCAAATGTGTACATACGCGTACACACAGATATGACGGTGCAATTGGCATGTTATTTTGTTGTGTTGAAGGGAAGCACCAGGTACATCCTATCACGGTACTTCTGCTTCAAAAGGTCAGCAGTGAAAAGGTCCATCAGCGACCATCAACAGATCAGAAGTTGGTTCAGGAAGCTGGTGGCTGATTGAAGTCAAAGTTACTTCACAAGATCAGGTGGCCGGACGGATCCGTTTTGACAAGAACACGTAACGTTAGCTATTACTTAGCTAACCGGCTAATTAAGCGTTTCTTCGGAGTTTTTCGCTCACTGGGGTAAGCCTGGATACCTGTAGCTAATGAAGGAGCTAATGCTAAGTAGCTAATAGTAATCGTGTTATGTTAGCAGACTTGTCAGTGTCAGACTTATTTTGCTGTTGGTGCGGTGTCGTGACAGGTGAAGGAACATCTGAACTTTACCATCAACTTTAGCCCATTTTAGCCCACTTTAGCGACCTAACTGAGACCAGACAAAAACAACGCACTTATCTAGAGTGAATCGAGTGATATGATACAACTTCAGTCGTGTCAATTCAGTTATACGTCACTTTTATTCGTCATGTGAAATGTCTTCTGACTGTTGATGAGCTCAGCTTAAAGCAGTAAAATGTAACCTCACAGAATAGATAAAGTATTAAGAAGTGTGTCAGATTGAAAGTGACGATTTGCCTTCTCAAGCTGTTCCCGTTTTTATCATTATCATTAATCATTATTTCCGGGGTGCGTGTTTGTGTGTGCTGGATAAAGCAAATTCTAAATAACGCGAAAACTAAGCGGAATCTCGTTTCTTGTTTTAGCGGGGATGGAGAAAGCTAAACAGGATGCATTCGACAACGCCAGACTCCAGGTGATTAAAGATGGCTATGAGAGCGCCTTTGAATGCATCAACAAAGGACTGACAGCGGACGAGGCTGGAGACAAGGCGCAGGCCCTGGAGCTCTACAAGCGGGGCCGACAGCACCTTCTCAGGGCCGTCAGCGTGCCTTCACGGGGAGAGGAGTGTGTCGGCAGCCAGTGGGATTCAGCCAGAGAGATGCAGCAGAAGATGCAGGAGACCCTGAACAACATCACCACCCGCCTGGCCATTCTGGAGACCAGCTCTGACGTGGAGTCTGCACCTACACAGACTGATAAAAGTGTGCCTGGCCCTGGTGCTACAGACACATGTGCAGGGGGTGTCTACCCAGCCCTGCCCACCAAAAAGAAGCCAGACAGGCCAGCTTCACCAAACCTGCTCCCTGCAAACGGCCATGCAGCAGGAGCTGTTGGAGGCACACCTGCACGCAGTAGCCAAGGTCTGCCTGTTTCACCCACCAGACAGCCTGTGGTTCCAGCCGAACAGCCTCCAGCTTACTCTCCTCAGGCAGCTGACGGCCACCTGTCCATCTCTTATGGAACGGAGGAGGGAGAAATGTCACTGGTTGGGGATGAGTTCTACAGTCGTACTTCTAACTCGACACCATCTCCCCAGAGTATGGGTGAAGAGGGAGAGGAGTTGCTGTACATCCCTCATGGTGTACAGATGTTCTTTGTCACACCTGAAGGGCAGGTGAGCGCTCCGTCATACCCGGGCTACCTGCGGCTGGTGAAGTTTACTAGTGATCGCTCTGACAGAATGCCCAACCGACCACCAGCATTTCTGCAGGTAAGGAAAAGTAAATTACTGCCTGATCCCAGGTGTTTTTAGGCAAACTTCTCTGACGTAAAGCTTGGCAGGACCGGATAAGCCACAGTCATGCCCTACTTGATGCAATAAGTGCAAGTGAAATGCCATCACTGCAGTGTCACCGGATCTCTCGAGTCTTTCTTGTGGCCTTTAACCTGATTTTGTAAGATGTTTGCTTGTCTCATCAAGACCTCGGTGACTGTGAGTCATCAGCAGGGGGAGATAGGCTCGTTAATGATCTCTGTCCCAACTCCTGTGGGCCTGATCATGGGAGCGTTGTTTACTCTGTGCCCTAATCCTGATGGGTTTATGCATATGATGTCATCCTCCTGGTAAATCCTACACCAGGATGATTCCTGGTTGAAAGGTGGACATAGATGGCTCCTTAGCCGTGATCTACTGGACGATAACTTCCTCAACATGTGACACACTAATTAAATCATATGACTGTCTATATGAAAAAAATATAGACAAAGAGGGGGAAAAAGGACAAAATTGTGAGATATTTTTGGTCATCTGCCTCGATGTAATAAAATCAAAATCGACCGCAGAAATAAATCCGCTAACATTTAGATGCCCTGTTGCTTTGTCCCCACTAATGTGCAGAGCCTCAGGCCTTTGAACCAGCAGATTGGTTTATAAATGGGCAGGTTGAGACGACAATAAGAGATAAGATAAGAAATCACGTGAAGCTGTGCAAACGTGTGAGTTTAGGTTTTTGCTAAAAAAATCAATCAGTATCTTATCTAGTTTGGTCAGCCTGTCCAGTTTTGAGAAATATCGACTGTTTTTCTTTGCTGTGTGTTGAAACAGCCGATACATTGATACCAGTGGATCATAAGACTGAAATTTGACTCTTCATCTGGGAATTTCCCAGGTGGTATTGCCAGTGGGTGACATCAGCAATTCACACTGAGTGCAAGTGATTATCAAAACCCTGCTCACACGGTTCTGCCTTATAATCCTGTTAACCGTGCAGCAGTCAGAGGGGGAGACAGTGAAGTGGTTTGTCTTCCCTCAGACGGGTCATTGTGTTGCACTAAGCAGAATCTGCATTAGACATGTAAGGCAAATCATTTTGAGGTTATATTTGGAAACATTAACTTTAGCCAGACCCTCTTTGAAGAAGCTCTCCTCTCTCTCCTAATTGACTAACATCAGTCATACTGCACACAGAGCACATTTTTTTCTGAAATAAATTAGGCTGATACACATTTTACATTTGTGTTTATCATCACATTTTCCAGCTTTTGCTGTTTATTTGTGTTAACTTTCCTGTGCTTCCTGGCAGGTGTGTGACTGGCTTTACCCCCTCATGGCCGTGGACTCGCCGGTGCTGTTGTGTAACACTGGCGTGTTTATGTTTCCGGACATGATGGCGCCGGCTCCAGGCTATTATGTGGGAGTGGTGTTGTCCTCTGAGCTGCCTGCTGCAGACAGAGCGCTGTTCGAGGACCTGCTATCCCAGATGACAGACCTCAGGGTTCAGGTCGGTGTCGCTGAGCGGTCAGATGTGTCAGCTCGGATCAAATGCTTAGAGAAGCTGTACTCTGATGTGTATTTCTATTGTTTCCATGACAAAAAATATGTTCACAAAAATATTTGAGGTCACTAAAGAATTGTTACACAGTGTCTTCTAGAACAGAGCGCAGACCGACATAAATGTTTGTCAATATAAACAAGCAGCTGGTAGTAAGCTTGTGATTTCACTGCTACTTGGCAGCCCATAAACACCCTCCAGCCTCCCTCAAGTCCATCATCACAAACAAATTCTGCAAGCACATGAAACACTCCTGGTATTAAATCTCTTCTTCCCGTTGACATGTATGAATATGGACAAGATGTCTCAGCTTCCTCTGTTGTGCGGGAATAAAGCCAAAATATCTCTGCTGCGAGTGCTGCCTCAGCTGTCAGTCATGAGGTTTCACCTCATTATGGCATCAGATAACTAATCAAAACCAAACTTATCTGAAAAATTAACTCTTGATATATATGACTGTGATAAGAATACCTAAAAGGACAGAAACCATCTGGAATAAATGATCTTGTGTACTTTTGAGTTTTTAGTTTGGCCCATACTGCAGCCAGCCACTAGGGGGTGTTCGAGATGCATGGGTTTAAGTCTGGGGGCGGGGATGGTTTTGGGGTCGTCCATCTTTAAACATGTCAGCAGTTCCTCTCATTAAAAGATTGTAGTTGCTTCTTGTGTGATGCTTTGAGTTTGCTGCAGCTTGGGAAGTTTCCAAACTTTTTCACTGTTGTTGTGGCCTGGAATCAAACATTTGCTCCTGCTTACTTCTGAGCTGGCACACTTCTCCAAGTTACCCCTGCCTCAGCAGTGTGGGGATTTGAGAGCGGCAGGTGAGGAGAATTAATCAGCCGTAATGCTCTTATCTGCAGCAGTTTGAACAACCTCAGAGCTTCAGCTGAAAGACAAGTGCCAGTTCAGCCATGATGGAGGTAGAGATGCTGGCTCAGAGCGATGCCAAACAAGGTCATTCCTTATGTGTGCAGTCAGGCTAGTTATCTTTATCTTCTCTGATGGATGTCATTCCCTATCAACAAGTAGGTGCTTTTTTGTTGTTGTTTTCATTTTTGGGGTCAAGTAGAAGATTTGAGGTTTTCAGCACAAAGGGAGACTGTTTTCTGTCAGAGAGGCTTTTTAAAATGGCAAACAAATAGCGCATTGTAACAAGAATCACAGAATAATAAGAGGAGCTATTGTGTGAATTGGGGGTTACTTGGAGACAAGCATCTGAGTGAAGATGTGTACAGCTTGCACAGAGTAGCAGACAAGTTATCCAAAAGGTTTTGACTGACAAGTTGTTCTTATTTTCAGCCTGTGTTTTCTGTCTTGGTCTTACAATAGCTAACCGATGTGTCTGTATGCTCAGGCTCCAGATGAAGCTGCAGAAACTGTTAATCTCAGTCAGAAGGTGTCCATCGCTACACCTGAAGAGACTGCGCCAAAGGAGGAGGAGGAGGAGGAGGGGGGCGAGAGGCAGGGGGAGGAGGATCAGCCTCTGCCCGAGTGGAGTGAAAAGGTGGCAAATGGGATCCTGACAGGTGAGGTCAAACTACACCTTCCCCTTAAAATATCTTTAGCTTTAGTTTGGTAATAGCTAGTTTGGAAAGACTAGAGACTGCATGACTAGCCCCGTGTGATCCTGTTGTCCTCCCAGGTGCGTCCTGGCTAAGCTGGGGCCTGGTGAAAGGAGCCGAGTTCACAGGCAAGGCCATTCACAAAGGGGCATCTAAACTCCGAGAACACATCACTCCGGAGGACAAACCCGCCCATGTCAGCCCCACCGTCACCCAAGGCCTCAACGTTGTCAAGCAAGCAACAGGGGGAGCCGTCAAAGTCAGCCAGTTTCTAGGTGACTAAGTCGTCCCCAGTCAGCACATTTTATTGACCTTCTGTGGCTATTTGGCAGCGGACGTCTGATTGAGTAATGCTGTTATTGCAGTGGATGGGGTGTGTGTGGTCGCCGGCTGCGTGGGCCGAGAGTTGGCTCCGCATGTGAAAAAACATGGAGGGAAGCTGATCCCGGAGTCTATGAGGAAAGACAAAGACGGGCGTTCCAACATAGACGGAGCCATGGTGGTGGCTGCCAGCGGAGTGCAAGGTAGAGTGCATCTGCGCTTTGTTTTCTGAGGGGCTTTTGCTAATTAGAGGACTGCTAAAATGGACCTAACGTGCTTTGCATGTTGTGTATTTGTGCAGGATTTGCGACAGTGTGGACTGGTTTGGAAGTAGCAGCAAAGAACATTACCACGAATGTAGCAGCAGAGACCGTCACCACTGTAAAACATAAGTAAGTCTTGTCTTTTAAATCCCTTTTCTGACCACTGTCACTTGCTTGTTGCTCAGCACTGCTTGCTGGACACATTTTTGATATGTTTCTTGCAAATGACCTCATGCGTTTTACACATGTAAAACCAAACACGTGCTCACTTACTTTACTGTTCAATTTGCTTTGCAGATTTAGGGGTCTACAAAACATCTTTGACCCACCTAATGAGGAGAAATGTAATTTTCCTTAATTGTACACAGCTATTTAACTCTTGGCAACACTAATCACGAGCATGACATGAGCTGCTTTTTTTTATTTTGAATGATCTGGCTGATGCACAAAGCTCTCTTACATAATCCACGCTGTGCCAATTCACTGGCCTTCCCTGTGTGGTAATTCACACGATGGTTCTGCTTTTCACTGATTTCTGAAATGTTTTTAACGGAAAGTTCACAGTTAGCAAGTTTTCTGTCCTGCCTGACCTTAAAATCGTCCCATATGGTATGAATCGGTGTTTCGTGTTCTCAGCAAAATGGGTGTGCAGTATGGCGGATCATTTATTCCTGTAGGGTTGGGCAATATCGTGTTATATACATATTGTGAGATAATATATATTTGTTAACTTTCAAGAGTTCTTGTTACAAGTTCTTCATAAAGTGAATTAAGCTTGAATTTCCCTCGGGATCAATAAAGTATCAATCAGTCTATCTATCTATCTATCTAAGTACACTACATAGATAGACAAAAGTATTCAGACAGGGGGCTGTTTCTCAGGGGTTGGGTTTGGCTCCTTACTTCCAGTGAAGGGAAATCTTAATGCTTCAGCATACCAGGGCATTTTGGACAATGCTATGCTTCGAAACTTTGTGGCAACAGTTTTGGAGGGGGGGAACCAACTCCATGTTAATGTCTACGTAGTTTAGAATGTAATGTAATGGTCAAGTGTCCCAATACTTTTGACTATATACTGTACCTCTTGATTTGTCAGGAATTTAATTAACTGGATTGGACAACTTTTGCACCAGGCTGTTTTATAATTAATTCAACTTAATGCAGTTTCAGTATACATTAATATTGTGAGAAGAAACTAAATATACTATCATGGATGATTACATCTATATTGCCCACCCTTTGTGGAAATATGATTAAACTTAACATTCTGGCCGTTAGAAATTTCTCGGTTTAATATTGCACACTTGCATGGGTGGAATCCTCACATTAAAATTCCCACAGAGCATGCCACTTTATGGAACCCTTACACTGCATATTAATCACTTCTCCCCAAATCCTCTATTTCTTGCTTCTTCTTCTGACTTCTCATCCAATGTACCTTCTGATGAAGATACGGGGCAGCTGCAGGACAAGCCACAGACCATGCCGTCAATTCTGCCCTTAATGTCGGTATCACTGCCTTCAATGTTGACAACCTGGGGATCAAAGCTGTGGTGAAAAGGACTGGCAAGCAAACAGCGCAGGCCATTTTGGAAGACTACAAGCTTCAGGAAAAACCGGTGAATGGGAAGCAAGTGGAGAAATCGGACAAATAGCTGATAGAGCCCCACCTCATTCCCCCTGTAATGCCTTAAAGCATCGTTTGTATTCTTCTATAAATAAATCTTTAAAACAAATTTTATTCAATACTCATTATTTATAAATCTTGTTCTACATTTACAAGATAACTACTGTTAGATGCATATCCTATAGTTTAATACAGTTCTTGAGCACTTTATTTAAAATCTACGGACCTAAATGAAGAAAACCAGCAGAGTACTAAACTAAATGAAAACATAAATTTGGGGTGTACAGTATAATGACACACATTACAGCACAACATCCAGGTATTATCGTTTAACCAGTTTAACTGTTTGTACTGAGAAAGCATCTGCTCTACTTTTGTTTGTCCCCGCGATGCTTAAAATGAGAAGTCACCACTCATGCTGACTGTGCCTGCAAATGTCAAATGATATGCAACAATTGAATGCTGTAAAATTTTACATCTTATGTATTGTTTAGACGTTCACTGACATGAACGAGGGTTACTGAAATGTTAACGAGTCTGTTTCTGTGTCCTGCTACAATCTGCAGTGCTGTTGTCTGCATTTCAGTTGACTTTTATGCAGATATCTTTGAAATGTTAATGTTTATATTATTTAATATGGAAATAGAGAATCTATTATTTTGACGGATGGACAACACATTAAACAAAATGTGACTTTTGAAGTGTCATGCTAACTTGTTTCCCAAACAGCTGTGTTATGAGTAATCTTGTTTGTCACTTTCTAAACTCGAGCTTTAAGACTAATTGTAATTTTCAGATCATTTTCAAGTGCTGTAGTTGCGCATTTCTTTTCTTTTTCTTTCACCTGAAATGCTGAAATGTGTATGAAAAATAAAATGTTTGAAGAAAAAAAGAAATTAATTACTTCTTGGCAGATTTGGGGATTTTTTGGGGGGCTTTATGGGATCAATTCAGCAATAAACACTGGCTATGTGTGCATTCATAATTCATAACTGAAAGGAAGAAAACATTCTACTACAAAAGAAAAACAACATTCCTCCAATGGCTTGCCATTTACAAAAGGGATGGACTGACTATTTTTAAAACAGTAAAATGGAAAATGCAATGAAATATGACAGCTCTGCTTCATTTACCTCAAGTTGAAGAGAGATGAGGTGAAAAGCGGTGTATCAGTCTAATGAAGTTTGTTTCCACAGAGGACTGTAGTCTTAGAATTCACTGAAGGTAGAGCAGCTGGATCTACCAGTGTGGGAGAGACTTTTCTGTCGCAACCAAAGTTTGTCTATAAGGAAGCCGCAGACCCACTGTCAGACAATATTTGGAGGCAGGGTCTCCTTCAGGTAGTTCATGGACATAACTACTTAACTAATTCTCTCTAATTTAGGATTATGACACACATAGCACAATGTACAAGATGCCCATGACTGAACAGTACACGAAATTTTCAGCAGTTTTCAATTTGTCGACACAATCTGAAATCAACCAAAGTCCAGTGAAAGCCCAACCTGTTTTCTGTTCCTTGCAGTAATGAAGCGAAGCCTGGAGCTCACTTTCCTTTTTCAGAAAAGGGACAAAACTTCCTTTAAGTAGCTTCATTGTTAAGCTGCTCATCCTTGGACCTGCAGGCAAACGCAGCCCTGAATCCACACTAATGCCTCCTTTATATTCAAAACTGTTGAGTTACATATTCATGTTTAAACAAGTGAAGATGAAGAGTGTTCAATGCTCCTCTCTTAGTCAAGTAAATCTTATTTATAGAGTCCAGTATCAGAATCTGCACAGATACCCCCTGCTCTTTCCTGCAACCCTTTATCTTATAGCTCAGGTGTGACATGATCTAAAGATCCAGGTAACATCCAAATATTCACTGAATATCACTGTGAGAAAGACTATGAGCACACACTTTAAAGAGGAGTAATTAGAGCATATCTAGACTATTGAGGACACAATGACATCAGATTAATGTTACCGACACCTCAAAACACAAATAAAAATTGTTAAAGTAGAAAGAAATGTCAGCTGTTCAACACAAAATTACCTTGTAATCTTTGAGGAAAAGTAAATCAGCAGTTGGCCCTTCAGCAAGTGATTGTTTTAATCTGGTTAAAGATGAGATGCTGACAGTCATAAAAGTGCGTGTCCTACAATCACTCTGGAGTGTACAGGGAGAAGAAAGATGTGAGACATCTCCTCAGAACTGTGAGAGTGGAAGGGCTGAAGGACATGCAGGTTTCAGTCTGAGCTGATGGTGAATGACGATGATGATTCAGTGCTGAAGGTGCAAGGATGACGATGATGACAGCAATGATGATAGTGATGATGATAGTGATGATGATACAGTGACGATGGTGCTATGAAAACACAGGGAGCACAGGTGGTGCTATGACTGTGTGGTGACTGAAGCCAGGCCCACAGAAGGGTGTTTTGTTCAATTCCACAAGATCAACACATGCTCATTTTTCTCAACAGGCATGCGTATTTCTGCAATTATATAAAAGTACAAAGTAAGTACATGCTGTATTTAACTTGACAGCAAATAAATTATAAACATCAAATACTCGATTAAATAAACTAATAAATAAATCACAAATAGTATTAAATAAAGCAGTGAAATTAACAGCACTAAATATATCATAAATAATCTGGATGATTGTTAATATGTAAACTAGCAATTAACAAAGAAACAAACCATGCATACGTTTAAATATAGTGATACTGCCATCTACTGATAGAGCGGGAAGACATTAGCTTGACCTACTTTCCTCTGCGTTCACTATTAATTGTAATAATTCTTTAAATGTATATTATAAACTATACTACACACTTTCTTACACCAAACACTCATTAACTCGCTCATGAACTCGTTCATATTTTGGGCCAACGTGAACTGCACGTGCTGTATTTCCGCTTGATGAACGTTACTGTGAACTCCTTCATTCTGGCGTTTATGAACGGCGCCCTCTCACAGAGTGTGCCAGATTTCCATAGAGCCTTCCAGGCGATAACCCACGCTAAACACACCGTAAACAGCCCTTAATATGGAGGGGAAAAGCCACCCAACCTGGCAACAGCTGTCATACCTGTCGCATGTCGCACTAACAAATACGTCATCAAAATACGGCGCATGGACGATACGAAGATGAATCTAGATAGATAGACTTTATTGATCCCGAGGGAAATTCAATATCTGACACGTAGTTTCAGTGTTAAAACTGACAAAATAATTGCTGTCTGTGGTTCTCTATGGGCCGTAGCAATAATTTTGACAAATAATAGCTCGCAGCAGCTTATTGAAGAAAAAAAAATAAAAAAAGAACTGTGAAGTGGTTCATTTTTGGAACCTTAAACTGAGTTCATTTTAAAATTTGCGAACTGAACTTTGAACTAGTTCATGCAGAAAGTGAACTTTCTCAATATATATATATATATAGATAGATAGCTATATTTGACATTTGACCCTGGTATGTACTTGCAGAAATTTATAGAATGACTGTTCTCTCTTTTGGGCTTTTATTTTGATGTTTACTTTCACTTCCGGGTCACCTGTCCCGCGTTTCAGCACTTTCTTCAAATGGAAAAACGAGAAAAGGAAATTTGCAAAAAACAAATGTGGACCCTTATTTGAATTAAGTTTTCTCAACTTTCGTTGTTTTTTTTTTTAAATTCAGATAACATACAATTATTTTTCAGAAGAAAGATTTCTTTTACATAAAACAATACGTGGTATTTTCTTTTCTGATGATACTCTGTCCCTTTCAGTTAATTAAATCTTGCTCTTCTAAGCTAATTACTGAAGGGTGGTTATAATTTATTGCGAATTTTCATCGTTATTATCGCAAGTAAGATCATTCAAGCAGGTCAACCTGAACGTGAACGCGCAGCGCAGTGAGGGCGCGCTCTGGCACCCGAGCGGTCCGGTGTAAATCACTGCAATGGCAGCACAGGAGTAGGGGAGGGTGGAAGACACCGGCTACAGCCCTGCCTCTTCTCTGCATGTGAATACACGGCAGAGTAGACACACGGCAAGCAGGCAGACAGGCAGACATCATCACCACAGGGCCAACAAAGGGACGCTTAGTTGAATAAATGATCCATTGAGATAAGTTCCGCATACAAGACACGCGTTTGCTGCATCTGTCCTGTCCTCACCTCAAAGGTAAGAACGATTGCACCAGAACAAGGGAAAATGTTACGTGCCATTTTTTTTGCTCTGTTATATTGATTTTAATCGTTCACCTATTACCGTAATATTTCAGCCAAGATCCCTAAATAGGCTTATACTCGGGATGTAGTGATGTCTTCTGCAAATGCATGTGAATTTAATTGCTGTAAAGATTGAATTGAGGCACACCGGAGAGCATGGGTGTGACATGTTACTTCATAATGTGTGTACAAGCAGCAGCATCAATGCTTGTATCAGTACTGTATAGTATTTCTCTCATGTGTTTCACCTAATTCAAGTTAGAGAGCTTTGTTGAATCTTGCACATTCTCCTTGTATTATTCAGGTATTTAATAGCACTGCACAGTCATGGAGCTGGAGCACTTTGATGAGCGGGACAAGGCTCAGAGATATACCCGAAGGGGCTCAAGAGGGAATGGACTCCCCAGTCCCACTCATAGCGCTCATTGCAGCCTGTACAGAACCAGGACACTGCAAGCACTGATCTCAGAAAAGAAGGCCAAGAAGATTCGTTTCTACCGCAACGGAGACCGCTACTTCAAAGGGATTGTGTATGCCATTTCTCCAGAGAGATTTAGGTCCATAGAGGCACTCCTGGCTGACCTCACAAGGTCTTTGTCAGATAATGTCAACTTGCCACAAGGGGTGCGGACCATATACACTGTGGATGGGACAACAAAGATCACCAGCATGGACCAGCTGGTGGAAGGTGAGTTATGTTCCTGAAGTGTTCTAAGTTTGCAATCAAGTAAGTTGTAGACTAGATCAAAACTACATGCATGACTTCCTTAGTCTTATGAAACATGAGTAGTCCTTGTTGCATCCTGTGATTAGTGGTGTTTGGATGTGGTTTAGTTTTGAAAATATCTTCATGTTGTGTGACTTTCTGCAGGAGAGAGTTATGTTTGTGCATCCATAGAGCCCTACAAGAAGCTGGAGTACACAAAGAATGTAAATCCCAACTGGTCAGTTGGTGCTAGGACTGCTGTGTCCAGCCGTGACCCTTCTTCCCTTGGTAGTGCCAAGTCAGTGTGCACAGAAGCCAAAGAGAGCAGGGATTTTATTAAGCCCAAACTGGTAACTATTGTCCGCAGCGGAGTGAAGCCTCGCAAGGCCGTACGGATCTTGCTCAACAAGAAGACCGCGCACTCCTTTGAGCAAGTCATGACTGACGTCACAGACGCCATTAAGCTGGACTCTGGAGTCGTCAAAAGGCTTTATACTGTTGACGGCAAGATGGTAGGTGTTACGTTAACATTTCTAGTTGTTGTTCTCTGAACCTCACATGTTTTCACCTAAGGCACTTTGGAGAACATTCAAATTAGCCATTGAACTTGGGAGTCAAGACAGACGCTCCCATTAAAAGAGCATAGTTAACATATTCTGTGCAGAAAACAGGCCAAAGTTAACTTTTGGTCCCTTAAAGGTATACCATGCAGTTTTTTCCCTCTAAAAGACAAGGTATACAAAAATAACGTGTTTTATTGTATCTGCCCTCTCCCTGTATTTTCTTAATGGTAGTGTACAGCATTTGGACATCAGTTGAGTCTCATTTCCAGGTGGTCACATACAACGGGTTTGAATTTGTGGTTCACCAATTCAAAGTGTCAGTATTTGACAACCTGGGACTCAGCTGTCACCTTTGAATGGTGCGCTTACATGGACAAATCCTGCATAGCATGCCTTTAAACTACACCAAGAAAGCAGCCCACTGTTGTAGTTATACACTTCTGCGTATAAAAACAACGTGATAACTCATATCTACTTAAGTTTGTCAATCTCACTGCACGAAGCTGCGCTATTCAAATCACAGTTGGTGACAAACACTTAAAGTTGCATTAACTGCTCTCAGTGAAATTTTGCTTCACTTTGATGTAACTCGGTTGGGTTGCAGTTGGTGAAGCTGGTTGCACATTTGTAGCCAACGTCAGTTAATTTGCATTTTTGACAAAGTAACCCAATTTCCATACACTTAAGAGACGTTAATCCACTTATGCAGCCCGTATTCTAGTTTATTTATTCATGCTATGCTTTAGCATTCCAAGCTAAAGCACTGCAGGTGAATGTCAGTAAGTGCTTTATACCTAGGAGTGCCATTATCTTGTGCCTTTTTCTCCACCACTGATACATTAATGCTCGCAACAGAGGAAGAAGGAAAGACAACGTTGATGGTTAGAAGTCAGATAGGGGCATGACCTCAGCACATCTTGGCTGTGTGCAGTACACATTTGGTTGAGGAGACAGGTATTCTCCTCGTTTGATTTAAATGTTCTCTCCACATTCTGGCTTCCCTTTGGTATGGACAGATTGAGGCGTGCTTGTACACATTTGCAGTCAGTGTGCTTTGAGTTGATCTCTCGGTGAGCGAATTCTTGAGGTTTTAGAAGAAAATAGAACTTTTCCTCTGACATTAGACGTGCTCTGTTCTGATCTTCATTCACGTCTCTAAGAATTGCTTCCATAACCCGAAGAGAGACAGCCCAGTAGGTTCAAAGTCACTTGGGAATATTTGCTAAATGTGTTACGAGAAATAGGTTTCTAGGACTCCATGCAGTATTTCTACCAAGCACAAGCAGATTATTGAATGATATTCACTTAGGAAGTTCACACCAGACAGGAAGTGTGATCCTTATGTTGACACCTGCAATCTGCATACTTTGTATTTTCTTATATTTGTATTGAACTGAACTTTATAGGTATTATGTACATTATTATACTTGTCACATATTTCACCCCATGTTGTAGCCTTACATTACATTAATTAAGCTTCTTCTGGATATGCTCACAATCACAAAACATTGAATTAACTGGACAAACTGCTTACAGAACATCCCATAGAATAATCAACTTTTAAACCGGAGCTTTTGATAAACTCTATCACCTGCACTCTATTTTGGTAACCTCATTAAAAAATATAGCGATTACTTTTTTTCTCCCTCCGTTTCGTGGTGACACGCTTTCCTGAGTTGGTTGCTAAGGAACAGCCTCTGCGGCAGAGCGGTGCAGTAGTGATGTCAGTACTGAAGGTGTAGTGTGAGAGGGTTGGTACTGTAGATGCAGTGCTTGGACTGTCAGCCTCATTATAAACATGGCGGCAAGATGGAGCACATGGCTGAAGTATAATCCCAGGATAGGAGCCATTCTGTAATGGTGTGTAGAGGGAGCAGTTGGGGATTTTCACACCAACAAACAAATCTGCCTTCACAAATCCTCCATCAGTTATTTTAGGAATACAGATTGTTTGGCGAAGCATAAGCGGACATAAAATTGCAGTTCCTCTCTATGGCTCTGCATTTGTCTGTCACACAGTAATCGCCAGATAATATCGACTTCTTCACTTCCTTCCTAACAATAAGATGCGGCAGGTGCTTCGCAGTGCAGCTCTGTGCTCTAGTTTCTCTGCTTTTTGTCACTTTTGTCACATGTTGTGGCTCCAGATGGCCAAATAAGCCCCCGGTGGCATCAGAGGACCTGTTTTCATGGGTGTTTAACCTTTGGTAAATTACCTGCTTGTTGTTTTGGTCCTGAGACAAATGACAGCCTATGAAAACCTTTGCTGCAAAAGAAACGGACAGGCGATTTGTATTACTTCATATTGTTCACATTTATTTTAAACTCATGCTCCATGTTTGTGATGGTTATAATCCCTCCATGCTGCTGAGTCACTCTGTAATGGAGTTCTGCCATATGAGTATAATTTAACTTGTCCAAATGGACACAACAAAACAAAGTTAATGGTCTTAGGCTGCACTTTATGAACATCAGATGACTGATTATTGATAAAACATTATCCACATTGAAAGTATTGTAAACAAAAGGCGGAGAGAAAGCCAGAGAGGAACGGACACCCTGCAGGCAAGGCAGTTTGAGGCGAGAAAACATGCCACGGACTGTTTTGTGTGGGATGTTTGCATGACTGAGTGTGTCTGAGTAGACTTGCCCCACGGCGCGCAAACCAGCCTGTAATGGATGTGCCACAGAACTGTAATTGTATTATGCACACCGCTAACTTCACTGTGTGTTAGTCAACTCTTGTTGTTGAAACAGATGTCAGCACAGCCATGCGAAGATGGAGCCTTGCCTGACATCAGTGCATGAAGGCAAAGGCTTAATTCTCCACTATAAAATTATGTATCAGTAGATGTGATAAGCAGCCAATTCATGTGGCAGAAATTAGACACAGTGTGGAACTGGTTATGAAATTCATGGTGCCCTTTGTGCCAGAGAGCGAAATCTAACTCACTTCTTCCAATTCATTCTCGTTGACCTTGACTCTGCTGTTCCCCGGTTTGGCCTCTGTGTGCCCACCATGGATCTCTGTAGGTCTGTGCTCATACCACAGAGGTTATTTCTGCATGATGCATTTTCCTCTTTAGAAAATAAGTCATTTCTCATGAAGTAAAATGACGATCACATTACATTCTCCTACTGTTCAGTAACATCAGAATAAAAGTAGGCAATTAGTATTTTGGTTTTGCAAACGTGTGAGTGGTACTATTCAAAATATAAATACATACGACATGTAGTGCCTTCCTCTCTAAAATAAAAGCAATAAAATAGTAAAAATACCATTACCAGTGATTAACAGTTACTTTTTTGTGGTTGATGGAGTAAAGCACTGTTAACACATTTAAACCTCGAGCTGTGACTGAAGGGGAGAGAGAAGGATGAAGGGGAGATTGGGAGGCTGTCTGGCTTTCCTCACACCTACTGCTGTGACTTGGCTTTTAAACAAACAACGGTGACGCGCCCAGCGTCCCACCACGCTTGGCGTAGAGAACCTGTTTTCTGTTACAGTCTTTTTGTTCTGTTGCTTGAGCTCAAATGCAAGTCACTGTTTTACTTACATTAGAATACATACTAATACTTAATCATTTTCGGTTAATGACAGTCCTGCTTTCTGATCATCTGTTAGTGATTCAACATGACTGCTACTTATGTTGACAGTATATATGTGTGTGTGATGTTGCAGTTTTCCAGAGTCATCTTACATGACACCCATATTATGGTGATCTTGTCAGATCAGCAAGCAAGCCTGTTTGAAAAATGATTTGAATTGGCCTTCTTTTTTCTGCTGCTGAAAGTCAGATGTTGTTAGAACTGCTAAGGGCTAAATATAGAAGCTCAAAGAAGACCCTTATGATTAGGAATACTGGAAATGTGTGGGCTTAGTGTAATATCTTATATGTGTTTTAATGTGTGCCTGGGTGGTGGGTGTGTCCTGGCTTGGACTGATTAAAGCAGTTATATTAGACAGCCTTTGCAGCAACTGCGCCTATGCCACAGCATTCTGCAGCAGACCTGATTATATACTGTGTGTCTGTCTGAGCATGTGGACATAAAGCAGTTTACAGAAAACAAATAGATTACAGAAAATAATGGACCCATGATTGCTGAAAATAAATTATTATAGAGTGAATATTACTGAAATGAACCAGAACCATTTGACTGGCTGCTGTGCTCCACTTTAAACTGGAGATTAAGCACCCGGGAGAGCTCCAGCTGTTTTCTGGTAGAGATTTGTTTTGTTACTCGTTTGTATCTTTTGCGCAGTTTGTGGTCTTTAATATGACTCTGATTGATTAGCTTATATGACATGCATACCTCCTGTTGTGTTTTCCTTCTTCAGGAATGCTTGTGCTTTGAGGAAATTACATATGAAACCCTGGCAATCAATATTCGCACAGGATGCTGCTGGACCGCAAGGAGCGTTTATGTCTATGTGTGTGTGTGTGTGTGTGTGTGTGTGTGTGTGTGTGTGTGTGTCTCTGAGAGGGGGATGGTATGCCTGATGGAGCTGCTGTGTCACTGAGCCAACAGGCATAAGAAATCAATATAAAGCAACAGAGTCACGATTGCCCTAGTTATCCCAAGTGTTTAAGACGAACAATGTGCAACTAAATTTTGCATATGCATATAAAAATAAAGAGCGACTGTGATGAAATCAGGGAGCCACATTTTGCCCAGGATCTTCTATAATGGAGTCCATGTTTTGTTGTTAGATTGGACAATTTTGTTGTTGTTGTTTAGAAGATGTGCACAGTTTGTTAGATCTCTGTTTATCTCTGTCAGTTAACCCTAACTTTAAACTTTTGGCCATTTCTTTTTGATCAGACAGTTTTAAGAGAGCGGTTGGGAGGTGTAGGGGATGTCTGATGTCTGAAGCCACATTTGAACCCACAGCATCACAGTGACAAGGTGTTCTATGTTATTGTGTCTTACCTAGACCGAAGGTGAGATTGTGCTGTTGCCTGCAGTTTCCAGTGTTCGGTGCTCCAGATAGGATCTGACAGCGGATCTTAAAGTAGCCGTGTCCCTCTCATCGCCTCAAACTCATCTCAGATTCTGTCTGGTCTCCTTGGCAACGGCTGTGCAGCTCTCCTCCCTTTGGGATCTCACACTAGTTTTGGAGGAGGGGTGGTGAGGAGGGTTTATCAGAGAGGGGCGTCTGCAGAGAAAAAGGCCATATTAAGCCCCCCCTGTGTGCGCGGTTTTTATTTTAAGATTTCATGGCTGAATGACCTTTGGCTCTTTGGTGCTTTTGCTGCAGGATACCGATAAACCAATCCCTTTGTTTGCAATTCAGCAAGTTAGAATATCAAAGCTGCGTATACTGCATTCTTAGAATTTTTGATTAATTTAAATAATACATTATTTCCGAGGTAATCTGACATTTGTACAATGTGAAGCAGAATATTGGCACATCATAAGTGTGAAGGTAGGAGATAACGAGACATTTATTATATGGTTAGAGGGCAGTCAGGTTGATAGACTGTGGTGGCTTTCTTGTCTGGGCTCCTTTGCTCTTTGTCTCAGGACTGAAGTCTTCTTATCAGACTCCAGCTGAACTCTTTATGGTTCTTAATGATGAGACAGTGAATCATTTATGTACATATTATATCATGTACTCAGTTTGACCATCTTGCTTTTTCAGATTTTCTAAACCTTGTTGTCTTGTACCAAATTGTCTGCAATATTTTGAGTACCACTGTCATTGTTTGACTCAATATTTATACTCATTTCATGTTCAAACTGATATCAATATTTATAATCCATAATTTAAAGGTATATGCAATTTAATTTATAGGTTACATCTCACCTAGCGGCTAATTCAAGATAGAATAAACCTTCACCTCATAACTGATATCAAAAATGGGATCACATTTTGTTGTTGATGGAGGTTTTGCTGAGTCCACCCCATCTGTAGAGGAAATGAAAAGTGGAGCTCTGCATTCACTCGCACACAGTGAAGCACATCAATAGCCTTTTGGAAGAGAAGGTCAGGACTCCATCAGCATCTTCATTTATTTATGACACTGTGATGGGCTTCTGTATTAATGAGAGCAGCGCACCAATCAACACAACATCTAGTTTCTCTTTGACAAAACATGGAAAAAAAAAATATTATTTTTATTTCTGTCTGTTTAAATGCGGTGACCATTTTATTTTAAAAAAAGTTGAAAGCTGCCTTTGAAAGTTGTTAAAAGGCAACATTTAATCTCGAAACAAGAACATTTCTTGATGTCAGAATTTAGGCTTATTTTTCAGTCTTCTGTTCGTAATACCTCAAGTAATTTA